>NC_056741.1:863390923-863403097 GCF_019279795.1 Protopterus annectens | reverse complement strand
TATTTTATATATATATATATATATATATATATATATATATGTGTGTGTGTAATTGTATATAGTATATGTATGCGTGTCACGTGCATGCACACACACGCATTGTTTTTTTCATTTTGAGCTGCAGAGACCACCTACCTCTTGCTCTTAGATATACTACTTCCACCTCCCTTTATGCTTTGCTTTTTTTCTCTAATTTTTGAGAGTCCACCTCCTTCTATGCTTTGCTTTTTTTCTCTAATTTTTGAGAGTATGTGCCAGTTATTCTTCATAGTAGCAAGGTTAAGTCTGTGTTTTTCTTAACTCGAAGGAAGGTGCTTGCAAGTCACAATAGGACACACTTGACATGATACTTGCATTTTCTTGTGACTGCTTGCATATTGCAGTCAACAACTGGTGGGTCCAGGGAATGTGCATACTTGAATAGTGGACTTGTGACAACATGGAATTCGTTGTCATGAGTATTTGGGTTTTCAGAAAGATACAAAATGTTTTAATTGTTGAAGATCCAGCTATAGGACCCATCACAGGAGTGTTTGTCCATCCCTCCACCCCAGAGCAGCTGATATAGTAAGGACAAGTTCTTGGCACTTGACAAAGTATGACTGCTAGGCTACCAGAGTGTAATTTTGCTATAAAATAACTTTGGGGGGATGGGCATCCAGATGGGGTTTAGTCTTTGAAAGTACTTGTCAGGGTGTGCCCTGTTCATTTAAGCAAGGAATTGCTTGGTGTACCCACATTACCAAATGCATCCTTTTTTTTCCAAGCACATGTCTGTGGTGTTGGCAGACTGTAATGTGCATTTTTTATGCTTTTACAAGTTTGCGTACCTACCTTAGAATTCTTTATACCTGCAGTTTTAATGTGTGGAACATTGGGGTTCTCATAAATGCCAAAGTTCTCTGAACAATTGTGGTATGATTGTTTGCCTCTGAAGTCAACCCCACCCCATCCCCCAGTGACTTGCAAGACTGCAGTCTGGCTTGTTCAACACAATGGTTGTAAAATCTAAAACCACTTTTAATTAAAATATTTTTTAATTGTATGCGCAAAGTTTAATAAATTGAGTGTTTGTTGCTGCATGTGATGTAGTCTGTTTCTCTCTTCGTCTTTGATCAGGCAGTGAAGAGATCCCATAGACGGCTAGGATTGGCTCAGAAATTAATGGACCAAGCATCCCGTGCTATGATTGAAAACTTTAATGCCAAGTATGTATCGCTGCATGTTAGAAAGAGGTAAGTTAGCATGAGCACTTAAAATACTATACTGTAGAGATGTAATCACCACCAGACAAAATGTCTGTCTGTAGTGCAGTAGTGCACTTTTTTTTCCCCTTGTTCGTAAGGCAAGTCTTTGTCATCTACAGTATTTTTATTTTACGCAGTAATTCTAAAGAAGGTGATGAGGACTAGCTGGTTTTACTCAAGTGCGAAGGGGTAACTTCACTGATAAGGACAATACCATGCTTACACAAAGTGTTATAATGGTTAGAGGTGCATATTGTTTAGTCGGACATTAAACTTTTGGAGAGAATCCGTATTTGCTGCAATTTATTTTTTTTACACTGTTTGAAAACTGATCAGTGAACCTTATGTCCTAAGCCTATAATACAAGTTGCACCGGTATTAATGGGTGCTTGTATCTATTGCAGATATGAGAGGTCTGAGTACAGTTGTAGTAACAAGCTATTAAACATATGGAGTTGTGTATTCTGAGAATCTGAAGCTTCAGTATTCTACCAGATAGCAATAGAGATTGCAGTCCAGAGTAAATGCTTTTTTCCTATGGAAGCAATGTGGGACTGTGAAAACGCAAAATGTTTCTGAAATGGTTGTGAATGTGTGTAACTTAAGAAACTCTTCGATGTATACTTGAAACACATTCAAGCTTTTCAAAATTAGGGTTTAAAAATCACCAAAGGCAAGCTGAGCCTTAGTTTTCACTAGCCTGCAAACTTTGATTGGGGGGGTTAAGAAGTGATGGATTGTATAACTGCTGTTAGCATGCAGGTGGCAATTCTAAAATGTTTTGTCCTTGTATGATTTTTGACAGATAAGTGGGAGCCCAGCCAAGTCCCTCTGTGCATACTGGCAGTTACAAAGGCTAACTAATCCCAGCAATGGTATTGAATACCCCTGCTTGGAATGTTTCTTTGCACCCAACCTTAAGAAGTTATCAGCTTCTGGGCCACTTTTTTCACTCTTAATGTGAATTGTAAAAATATCTAGGCCACACAAGATGTGTGTGTGTGTGTCTGTGTGTGTGTGTCTGTGTGTGTGTGTCTGTGTGTGTGTGTCTGTGTGTGTGTGTCTGTGTGTGTGTGTCTGCATCTCTACCTGCCTGCGTCTGTCTGCCTGCGTGCGTCTTTGTCTGTTGTACACCAAGTACTACATAGACCTAGAAACTCATTGTCCTTCAAGAACATGCCTTCCACATTCAAGTACCAGACTGAGACTCTTCCCCTGACATAGTAACATAACGCGCACAGTTTATTTAGAGTTGAACTTGGTCTACCTATGACAGAGGGTCATTTGCATTGCAAATCATTAATCGTTCAGTAACCTATCTACATTGCAAATCATTAATTGTTCAGTAACCTAAAACCAATCAAAAGCCTCTACAGCATACTAGTAATTTGCTTGGCATGACTCATTTCTCATGTTTTGTAAGTATGTGCATATGTTTGTCTTGAATTATCTTGACTCTTTCTGCACATGTGTTTGTGTGCCCGGAAAATCACCCTTTTGTTCTATTTATTAACTAGACAGGAAAGGCAAACACTTTCTGTAGTCTGGGAAATGACCCCCCTACATTCCATGAGGTTGTCAATGTAATTTGACCAACAGTCTCTAAACAGTTACCTGGTTTTCCAAAGTGCATTTTCTCCTTTCAACTAGAATGCCACCATGATGAGTTTGAACCCACATGGTTTGTGCATTGCAGTATGCTCTTTTACATAAAAGGCGTGTTATAATGTAGGTTATCTCCTGCTCAGTTGTTTCCAAGTTATTTAATGGAATGTCAGATTCAGTTTGAACAAGGTTGAAGTGTTTTATGATTATGCTTTGCCAAGTTTAGTGAAATCCTTCACAGTACCTGTATGCTGTGAAGTTACATCGACTGATTAATACGTAAATGCTGAACAGTTTCCAAGTATGCAGTAATAAATGCATGTTTATGTATACTGCATATAATCACAAAAGCTGTTCAGTTGCCTATAAATTGGAGAAAAGTTAATGAAGTGGTAGCCAAGTTTGTCCATCTGTGGTGTTTTCTGTCAATTACTGTGTTTTTCTAGATTCCCATGATACGTTTGGTGGTGATTCCTTGTTACCATGCTATGGTCTTGCAGTTTGTGTATACTTTAAGCAGGAGGCAGTCACTGTGCAAAGTGAATTCTTTAAACATAAAGAATAAATCAAGATTTTCTGGATCCAGTTTTGGCAAATATTGTACAGTTCTTTGAGCTATAGTTCTACCACTACAGAGAACATGGTCTAACTCCAGGGTCAGTCTTTACAAGCAGTTGTCATGTGTATGCGTTGGGGCTAGAATGAAACGTCAAGCTAAGCAATATTATGACATCTCATTTTCATGTTCTGATTCCCATTCATTTTAATGAGAAACTGTGGGATAATTTATTCTGTTAAAATACTGTACTAAATGTGATTGTACTAAAAGTATTTAGGTAAGTCTTGGACCTGCAGTTTCAACCTTTACCTGTGGTGTTTTACTCTGGACAAGCAGTTAAGCGCACACACACACACACACACACACACACACTTCAGAAAGACTTGGCAAGTCTAAAAATATAATAAAATGATATGTTTGGGGTGACTCATCCTGTCCATATTTTCTGTTACCCCCAGTCTGTTTGACATTTTTATCAGATGACATTAGCTGTTGTGTATTGTCAAGGTGCTGATTTACTGACCCCATTCGAAAAAAAAGCAGCTGTAATTGCACCATTATGAAATGTGTAGGGTTTGGTGTGCTGGTATCTTGCATTTGTGTTTGTTGTTGAGGAATGTTTGCTCACTGTTGCAGCAGGTACCATTCTTTGCAATCACAAAATTATTGCAGTAGGTTTGATTCCTCCCTCACCTGCACTGTGTTTAGTCTTTGATTTAGTATTTGTATAGTTTAGGGGTGTGGTGGGTGAAGGGGGGGGGGGGGCTTGCCTCACTTCAGAAAACTTTTTGTGGTTCCACTGGATTGGTAGATCTTTCATTTTATCTGCAACCTGTGGGACACAAATCCACTACAAATCAGACTCTGCCACATTTTCCACCCCTGTCCCCACCCCAGATCTCGTTTGCAGATTGTGTAATCAGCAGCATGGATTGCAGCTCCAAGTTTTCCTCAGGGTTGAACTTCTTTTTTTGTGAGTAAATCTTCCCTTTTGCTTTCTAAATTTCTCTAGCTGTGACTATCTTTCCTTACCTACCCTATCCCTCTGCACTAGTGCGTTTTTTTTTCCCTCTTTCTATCTCTCCCTTCCCGCCTTTCTCTCTCTTTCTGTCTTTCTTCCCCCCTCTCGTATGTGTGAGCGTATGTGTTTCCTTTAGCCATGGCGGAGCCTTCCAAGCCAGGCTTCAGGAAGTGTGCCGAGTGTGGCCACAAACTGCCCCTCTCTGTGTTGTGTGCTTGGGGGTTCAGCACCTGGAGACCTCCTGTTCAGTCTGTGTGGGCTTCAACCCCTGTGCATTGGAGGAACTAACTAATTCTGAAGGGCATCCTTCCTTCGGAGGGTGCTGTCACGTGTACCTTTTCCTCCCCATCTTCTGGGACTCAACTTCCTTCGAAGAAGTCCGGGGACGGGGAGAAGTCTTGTCCCAAAGACTGGGATAGGCCTAAAAAACAGTCCCCTGACTGCACTTCCTCAAAGAACCTCCAGCCAAATCTTGTCCGGATACAACCAGAGACTCCCCTCGACTCCGGTCTCTGCGTTTTTTTGCCGGAGATTTCCCGAGGCCGTTCACCCCTTTCTGCCTCCCCTCAGCACCAGTTCAGACCCGGGTCAGTGGCTCTGTCCATCCAGTCCACCTGTACTCTTTCCAAAGCTGAGGTGAGCAGGATGATGTGAGGTTTACCCAGACCCAGATCCAGATGGGAGTCTTGACTCCCTCCTCCCCCTCCGGGGCTGGGAGCATGCACTCTACTTTCCTTCCCTTCCTCCTTCTCCGATCCCCGTTTTGAGTCATTGGGTCTGAGGTTTCCTGGCATGGTGGTTGGTGCTGATGGTCCCAGGTACCTCGACACCGACCATTGTCCTGAGTGGCTCTGCTCCGGCTCTGAGCCATGGTCTCTGTCAGATGCAAAAGGATGGTGTCTACTTTGAGGTTTTCGGAGTCTGCCCTTCCACCCGGAGTCTCTGTGCCTGGAGGCCCTGATCTTCCTCTCCCTTTGGCACAGATGGCGGGTCTGGTTTTACTCTCCTCTGCTTCTGGGATTCGCTCACCCGCTGCTTTTGATGTGGTGGAGAGGGTTTTATCTGCTCCAAGACCCTTGATGTCTTCCACAGAGTCCATCCTGGCTACTCTTTCTGGCCCAGAATCTGCCATCTTGCCCCTTCAGGGGACAAGTCGCCAGTGGAAGAAAAAAAAAGGTAAACTGAACAATAACTTACAAGGCAGAAACTTAAAAAAAAAATAAAGCAAAAAACAAAAGGTTAGCGCTTTCACGACTCACAAGTCATTTCATCAGACAGTTTGAATCACTCTACAAACACCTTTAAATAGTAGCAGAATCATTATCAGCTGATATAATAGATGTTTAATTTTTAAAGAGGAAGACTGAGATGGTCATTAGCCTAGATATAGGCAATAAAATGACCTAATGAAAATAGTAAAACATAGATAATAAAAGTTGGTAATTTTTTAATCGTATGGTATCATCCATATTTTGTGAATTGAATAATTGATTATGAATGTTTTTATCTACATTTTACTATTTTCATTAGGTCACTTTAAACTAATTCATGAAAATAGTTAAGCTCATTTGTTAATTGGAACACTCGAACAAAATAAACATCAATTATATCAGCCGATAATGAGTCTGCTGCTATTTGCCCTGTTTAGAAGGTGTTCCACCGAAACTAGTTTGAGGCTATGTTTCAACATATTGTTCTGTTGTGGTGAGAGTATTATGGTGCTTTTAGCACCTACTTTTTTTCACTTTTTGGTCACAGCCTGTTGCCCCTCTGCCCCAGGGGGTTCCCTGAGGTTTGAGTCCTCCCCAGAGACACCCTCCTCAAACATATGTGGAAATGAGGCATTTGGGACTCCTCTTGTGTCCCAACCCTGATGAGTCTATGTTCCTGGAGGCGTTTGGCACAGGACCCTTTACCTCCTGGGTGTCCCTTCCCAGAGATCCTGTTGTGGACTAAAAAAGGGACATGGTGTAGCCTATCTCCAAGCTCCCTGACAAAATTCTTAGCGCCTCATCCGACAGGCAACACTGGTGTAAGGGATCCCCAGTTGACGCCATGGTGGTTGTGGTGGCCATTAAGAAATAGCTAACAAAGGAGAGCTCTATGGTCCATCTGCCTGACTGAGAGTCATGGGCCATGGACCGTTTCTGGAGGCATACTTGTGCTTCAGCCACGTTTACCTTTTTGTGTGCTGAATTACATGGCACATGTCATCAGAGACCTGGTTTTAGAGGTCACGGAGTCTGCCCCAGGATCCATGTCGGCAGAGGAGAAGGTGGTGATCTTTGTGTTTCACTATTGCAGTCGTCACATTTGGGTTAACTGCTTGCAGGTAGCTCTCAGTTGGCCTGATTATCAAAGTCTTGGGTCCTGCGTCGGTTGCTGTATCATCTTCCATGACGTCAGGTAGTCAGGGGTATAAAGCATGCAGCCAACGCCATTACATAAGTCTTTCTTGTCGTGCGGTGCCCAAAGCAGAAGCAGTTCGCAAGTGCCGGTCGGCCGACTCCTGAAATTTTCGTTTTCAAGTTTCCTATCCGAAGTCTTCAACTAAGCTAAGTACCCCGTTGGTCCTTTTTCTTGCTCTAAACCGAAGTTAGTAAAAGTTAACAGTTGTATATCTTGTGGAAAGCAAATACCTCATAAAGATTTTCATTTGTACTGCATTCCTTGCCTAGGCCCAGACCACGGCATACCTCGCTGTCGGTTTTGTGCCTTATTCAAACCTCGTACTATTCGTCGTCTGTTCATTTTCGCATCTAAATACTTTAGTACTCTGTTCAACTATCCAGAAATGGCTTCGGTAAGCCACCAGACTACCAACATTCCGAAAAAAAGCAAGGATAAAGACAGAGGCTGACCGCATAGGTCCATAGCTGCCGACTATGCTTCTCCTAAGCTAGTCGCCAGTTCGCCGGTACTCAGTGAGGCGTTTTTGCAGCCCCTGATACCTGCTACTTCAGATTCACAGGCCTCTACTGAGACCTATTCGGAGTCCGGTATGCCGCGAGATGCTTCTTCAACTGTGGAACCTGCAGATGTCTCTGCCTTGGATGGGTCTGGAACTGCTGTGCAGGCACCGGCTTCTGAGGGTGTATTTAGGCCTACTGACTTGCATATTAAACCGACAACCATCTTCTTCCTCAAGGCCTAAAACCCGATCTATGCCCAGAAAACAGACAACCAGACTACATGGTCAGGCCCCTATGCCTAAAAAAACAAATAAGAATGGCTGAAGACCTTATTACTCTAATCAGGGGAAGCCACCCTGCTCCCTCTAAGAGACCTAGGACCGATTTTCCTTCTGTTTCTTCGGATCAGGATTCTGAAATTTCTGTTTTCTCTAATGACCAGAATTTGCACTTTTCTACCTATGAGGATTCTGATGCAGAAGGCTCCATTCCCTCTGCTTCCCCTCCAGTGGATTTCTCTTTTGGTGAAACCTTGCATACTCTTGGGGAGCATTTCCACTGGAAAGGCCAGGATTGCTCTGACTCTAAAAAGAAGCTTAGGGGATTCTTACTCCTGCCTCAACACAGGCCTTTAGCTATCCCTCCTGTACTGGACATTGTAGATGCCTTCTCGGAATCTAGCCTGGCCCCTGACACTTTACCTCCTGCTCCCAGAAAACCTGATGGGTATTATAGGGTACCTGACTCTCACAAGTTCCTCTTTAAAAATCCTACTGCGGATCCTGAGACCATTTCACAGGGACCCAAGGGCATTAAGGCGACTATTGCCAAAACCCCTACCCCTCTGATAGAGATTCTAGGGCGCTGGATATTTTGGGTAAGAAGGTATACATTTCTGCAACTTTGGCCATTAGGGCCTTAAGCTGCCAGTTTCATATGTTAAAGTATCAGCAGCATATTATTGGATTGCTTAAACAGAAAATGATGATTCCTGACACTGCTGAAAATCAAGAATTACAGGATTTAATGCATTCTGCTGAACAAATTGGAAAACATACTTTGCAGTGTGGTTTTTGATTCTTGAGGCATCTTGCAGGGCTGCTGTCACTGTGTCTGTACTGAGAAGGCATGCTTGGCTTAAGGAGCAATCTTTACCCGATCATGTTAAAGCTAAATTACTGGATGGTCACTTAAATCAAGCTCGCCTGTTTGGCAACAAAGCAGTAGTACTACTAAAAAAAAAAGATGGAGGAAAAAGCTAAATCTATGCAAACTGTTAGATTTCCTGCAAGTACAGCCTCCCAGATTTTGTAGGCAATGGCCCTCTAGGAATTGATCCTTTCCTGCCTCTTCCAGGCCTTCAGTCCAAACCCAGAACCCGTGTAACACCCAGGCTTCAGTCCCAAGGTATTCAAACGGCCTAAGCAGTGGGGGGGGCTCCCACTTCCAAAGCGGGGAGTTGTAAGACACCCCCCTATGGTAAACTGTCTCAATGACTTAACTTTAAACCTTCAAACTAAGCCAACATACTTTGCAGATAAGGAGGTACTGCAAGGTAAGAGAACAGAGCTGTGTGATGAGTGAGTTTCATTGCAACCATTTAATGCCACATGCAGGACTTTTAACAGTATGCTGTCAGTATGAAGATGAAAAAGACAAACTCAGTATGAAGATGAAAGGCAAACTTGACTGATAAGAAAGCAAGCTGAGAGAACGCAGTTAAGGAGTCAGCAGCAAGGAAGAAAACAGTTACTAATTTGGGGAGGCAGCCTTCCCCTAGTAAGAGAAAGAGACCAGTCCCCAGGAGCTTCAAAAGACCAAGAGTCCGGCTCTGAGGTTTCTGATTATGAAGACATGCCTTTATCTGCTTATGAGGATTCTGATGCAGAGGAATCCATTCCCTCTGCCTCTCCTCCAGAGGATTTCTCTTTTGGTGAAACCTTACATACTTTGATTGCATTTCCACTGGGAATGCAAAGATTATCCTCAGTCCAAAAAGAGACTCCGAGAATTTCTAGACTTGCCACAACACAGACCTTTAGCAATACCACCAGTCCTGGAAGTTGTTGATGTCTTTATGGAATCCAGTCTTGCTCCTCATTCTTTACCCCCTGCCCCTAGGAAACCAGACAGGTGCTACAAAGTACCTGACTCTCTCAAATTTCTTTTAAAAAAATTCTACTGTTGACCCAGAGATCATTTCCCAGGGGCCTAAGGGTATCAAGGCAACTACAGCTAAGAATCCCACCCCTTCGGACAGGGATTCCAGAGCTTTGGACAGATGTGGTAAGAAAGTATATACCTCTGCAACTCTTGCCATTAGGGCTTTGAATTGTCAGTTTCACATGCTGATGTACCAACAACATATTATGGAACTTGCTAAGCAAATAATAGCTACCTTTACAGACTGTGCAGAAAATAAAGAATTTTACAGACTGTGCAGAAACTAAAGAATTTCAAGAGCGTATGCATTCTGCAAACCAAGTCAGCAAGCATACATTGCAGTGTGGCTTTGACGCCTTAGAAGCATCTTGCAGGGAAACCGTCCCTGGTTCTGTACCGAGAAGGCATACTTGGCTTAAGAATGCAGACCTTGCCAGATGATGTCAAATCCAAGTTACTAGACGCTCTTTTGAACAAGGGCAATCTGTTTGGCACCAAAGCAGAAGAGGTTCTTAAAAAGATGAAAGGAAATGCTAAATTCATGCAGACAGTTAAAGAATTCCTGCAAGTACAGCCTCCTAGATTCAGTAGGCATTGTCCCTCCAAAACATTGGTCCTTTCCAGCCCCTCAAGGCCATCTCAAACTAGACCCAGGGGAAACCGACCACCCAGACTACAATCTGAGTATGCAGAGATCTAAGCACTGGAGTGCCTCCACCTCTAAAGCAGGGAGTGCTAAACCACCCCCTTTCGGAAAGAATTCCCAAAGACTGCTCAATTCCACTCGCATCCTCTGCCCAACTGCTTGTGCCCCTAGGGGGGGAAACTTGCCGTTCATGCAAAAAACTGGATTCCCATCTCCAAAGACCGATGGGTCCTCAACATTGTATCCCAGGGGTACAAATTTTACTTCCACTCACTGCCAACCCCAAAACTGTTCCCAGACCTCCCTGTAAACCAGTGGGCAGAGGCTCAAAACCAAGTCCAATCCCTGTAAACCAGTGGGCAGAGGCTCAAAACCAAGTCCAATCCCTGCTCTCTATAAGGGCAATTCAGCCTGTTCCTGCGGAACAGATAGGTCAAGGGTTCTATTCCAGACTTTTCCTGGTACCCAGAAAAGAAGGCACTTGGCGCCCAATCTTGGATCTTTCCATTCTCAACACCTTCCTGGTAGTACCAAAATTCAAAATGCTCACCCTGCAGCAGCTTCTACGTATGCCAGCCAAGGATGCCTGGTTAGTCACCCTAGACTTAAAAGAAGCCTGTCTGCACATCCCTCTAAGGGAGACGTGCAGAAAATATCTATGCTTCAGGGCAGGATCTATGCATTAGCAGTTCTCTGCATTTCCCTTTGGCTTATCCATGGCTTGCAGAGTATTCACAAAATGCCTGGCCCCAGCCATTGCTTACTGCAGACAGAGAAATATTCAGATTTACCCAGACTTGGATGGCTGCCTGATTCAGGCAGGCAGGAAATGCTGTTGCAGCACCTGACATTTTGTAAGAAATCTTCTAAGCTCCGTGGGGTACACCATCAACGAAAAGAAATCAAAACTAGTCCCCAGTCAAAAGATTGTATTCCTGGGAGCAAAGTTGGACACAGAATCCCAGATGGCATTCCTCACTCCAGAAAAACAAGCCTGTCTAACAGGCTATTTTACTCAAATGGCCACCAGAACCCAGCTGTCTGCAAGGAAAATCCTGCAGGCCCTAGGGTTCATGGCCTCATGCATCCTATTAATTCCATATGCCAGACTGCATATGAGGAAACTTCAATGGTACTTAATTCTTTGGTGCTAAAATTCTCAGGACCTGGAAACTGTTATTCCCATAATACCCTGTTTAAGGACAGAGTTCCTTTGGTGGGGGCAACAACATGCAACCTCAACAAGGGACTGCCCTTTACCCAACCCCACACTGCCCAGACCCTAACCACAGACTCGTCAGACTATGCCGGGGGGGGGGGCACACATGGACAGCAGGTGCATTCCAGGACCACTGGAGCCCAAATCAAATGCATTTGCACATCAACCAGAAAGAGAGGCTAGCTGTGCAGCATGCTCTGACAGCTTTCAGATCCCTGGTCTCTCCAGGACACCTGCTAATAAAAACAAACACCACCACAGTTATGTGGTACATCAACAAGCATGGGGGGAACCCACTCTTACCCACTGTGCAAGCTAACCATGGCCCTGTGGAACACTGCCTTGGACATGTAGGTCCATCTGCAAGCTCAATTCGTGCCAGGCACACAACTCACTGGCAGACAGTTTAAGCAGAAATCTCCTAGACCCAAACGAGTGGCAACTAGAGCCCAGAACCTTCAACCTTCTGATTCAGAAATGGGGGACCCCAGAGATGGATCTCTGTCTCCCCCTACAATCACCAGCTCAACAGATTCTGCACCAGGATACCTCACAACAGGGCCTGGAAAGTGGATACCCTATCCTTTCAGTGGGTAAAACTCTCAATCTATGCCTCCCCCCGCCCCTCCTCTGAAGAATATTGCTCAAGATAAGACAGGACAGACAAAGGACAATTCTGATTGCCCTGGACTGGCCACGCCAGGCCTGGTACCCACTCCTGCGAAGCTCATAACCGGTAGCACCTACACCAGAACCCAACCCTGCTCTCCCAGTGGGGCAGATCTTGCATCCACTCAACCCT
>NC_056741.1:863227962-863390423 GCF_019279795.1 Protopterus annectens | reverse complement strand
TGTTTGGATTATGATTAGATGGTGAAAGCCTTATTGTAGGTACAGGTAGAATTGGGTCTTTTCCCCTCCCTGATAATTTAAGAGCAGAGGAGGTATTTCACCCTTCCCCATTTTTCTTGAGCACTTGTCAGGTATAAAATTGATTCCAGTGAATACTTAAGCATTAAAGAACTGGCATCGAGTCGGTGCTTTAGCTATTTGAGATGGTAGTCCATTCCCCTGTTATATTATGCATCCACTGCGACTCCTACATCTGCAGTCTCTGTAGAGTTTCTCAATGCCATGTGCCATCTCAACCCTGAGTGAGATTTGAAGTTTATTTCAGGAACAATGCCCTATGTGGTGGTTGGGATATTTGCCTCTGTGGCATTCAAGCATTCTGTATCCTTGCCAGGAATTGTCTGGTTCGTCTACTCAAGACCTTGCTCTGTGCCTGCAGACCTCCAGGTTCCCTGCTGTAAGGACAGAGGGCTGATGGCTAGGTTCATATAAATGGGCTGGTCTTTATTCTGCTTCCTTTAACTTCATGGACCCATCCTTTCTGAAGCTGAGTGAATAGTGTACCTGGCAAGAGCAAACATGTTGACTCTCTTCTGGACTCCCTTGTGTTGGACATAGTTAAGGAAGACACAAATGATTCCTCTATTTTCTCCTAGCCAGACAACCCCAAAGTCTGAGAGGTTTTGCAAATGATGCAAAAGAGAGCACAATGGTCCACAGAGATCATTTTAATATCTAAAGGAGGTCTTGTAGGAGGCATTTCAGTCACCCCATCTTCCTTCAGGGTAGATATCCTTCCATATCACTGTTGCAGAAAAAGTGATGATCTGCCATGGACAGCACAATGTCCAGCCAGTGTACTGTAGCCTTTAGTACTTGCAGGTGCTGTACGTCACACATGCCCCCTGCACAAGGTGTAGAGCATAAAGGGAATGTATGAACCTGCACGTTCAGAGCTTCTTTGCCACCAGTCTGTATGCCATCATTGAATGCCTTTCCTTTATGCTGGTTACCAAGCAGGTTTTGCTTTTGGTTTTTTCAAATATGTGCCCCATTGGTCATTTCTCCTTTTTTTTTTTCTTTCTTTATGGCGTTTGGTTTCATATCATCCTGAAAGGGAAAATGCCAGTGAGGGAGACCGATTCCCCATAAAGACTTTCACGACCAATGCCTCTTTGGTGTTTCCCATGACCATATGCAGGGGTCAATCTCACAAGATTTTGTCCCAGAGACCCTTCATAGTACTCTTCTCCTTAGCTATTTACCTAGAAAACCAGTGTCTTAAGCTATTGACTCAAGGTGCTATGGCGGAGTCTTCCTGCTTTGAGGGTCAGCCATCTGCAAAGAAAATGGAGAAAAACCTTGGCCCTGAAACGGTTGCTGTCCATCAACTAACCTCTCCGGATGTTCTTTTGAGGCTAGTGAAAGCCTGGAGGTTGCTTCAGATTCCTCTGTCATGACCCTGTTGGAGGCCAGCATGGATCTTTAGTTTAGTCTTACAAAATCCCTTTCCCCTTGGATTATGGTTCTGAGGAAGATTATCCTTTGGAGAAAATCTCTTTTGTGGACACTTACCCATATGATGGACTTCTCTAAATGGTTGCTCTCAGGTTTCTGATCTCCAGAAGAGATATGAACTCCTTCAGATGGAGTTTTCCAATCTTCTGCTATTCCCCCTGTTCTGGCTGCCCTGCTAGATACTTTCCCAGCAGGACCTGCGGCCCTTGATTCTCCATCCCCATCTTCTAAGAAACCTGACTGATTTTACAAGTTGCCTGATGAATGAGTTTTTTTTTTCTTTTATAAATATCCTTCTGCAGTGTCTCTCCGGACATGCCATCAAAGCTTTTACTCTCTACCAAGCTGCTTCCCTCAAGCAAGGATAGTAGGAGCAGGGAGAGGCTAGGTGAGATTTATTCTGCAGCCACCTTGTTGTTTAGGGCCATTAACTACCAGACTCGTATGACTAGGTGTGTTCTGGTCCTCCTTTCTTTTTGTTTGATAATGTCTGATCTCCCTTACTGAGGGTAAGGCTTCTGCGCTTTCCTTGTGTTCCATCTCAAGTTGCCCGCCATTCTGTTAAGTGCACTTGTGATGCTGCTGATGCCTCCTCCAAGGGTTGCTGCATTTGCTTCTTTCATGAGGCATTAACTCATGGCTTCATCTTCCTGCTTTCCCTGATGACTTTAAGGACAAATTTATTGGATGCTCCTTTGGATAACAAAAAATCTTTTTGATGCTGCTGATGTAAGTTGTCTATTCAGGATAAGGGCAAGGTCTTGCAGAGGTTGGAATATTTTTGTTTTTCCTATTCCAACCTTTCTAAGGAATTACCTTTCCAAATCTGCTTTTGTTCTCCGGCAGTCTCACCCTCCGCCCAAGGGTAAAAAGGGCTCTAGAAGTATGCCTCTTGCCAAGTCTTCTCAAACTCCTACTTCCTAGAAACCTGCTTTTCAGGAGTAGCTGGGCTCTGTATGAAAGTTTGCTACCCCTTTCCCTCTGCCCTGTCCTTTCACCTCTTAATATTTCCTTATCCCTTCAAACTGGTTGAGAATCCCAGCAGACTTTTGGGTTCTGTGCATTATCCAACAGGGGTATTTCTTTGTTTGGAAGGCTCTTCTCCTTTGGAAATTCCTAAACCTCTTCTGGAGCAGCTTCCTTTTTCCCCAGAGGTGCTTATTCCGTTTTGGACCAGGGCTCCATTTAAGCCATACCTCAGGCCCAGGTGGGGAGGGGATTTTACTCCCAAAATGTTTCTGGTTCCCAGAAAAGATGGCAGTTGGAGACCAATTCTGGACCTTTCCCAGCTCAACACCTTTCTCATGATTTCCTTCCTTTCAGATGTTTCCTCTTCAAACCTAATTTCCTCCTCTTCCTCCACCGGCCTTTCTGGTCTCTTTGGATCGCAAGGATTCCTACTTCATATCCCCATCCATCCCCTTTGTAAGAAATTTTTACTTTTCTCTGTTTCTTCCTTGTATTTTCAGTTCTTTGATTTGCCCTATGACCTCTCTATTGTCCTAAGGGTATTTACCAAATGCCTCACTCCTGTGATTGTTTTTTTTTTTTTTTTTTGCAGGATGAGAGATGTTCAGATATTCCCTTCTCTGAAAGATCTGGTCATTCAAGCCTCTTCCCCTGAGTCTCTGCTTCAAGATCTCCAGTTTACTATTTTCCTATCAAAGCCTGTGCTTCACCATAAACATCAGCTCTGACCCCTTCCCAGGGTCATGTTTTCATTGGTTGCAGGATCCCGACCATCCCCATGCTGGCATCCCTGCCTGCTTCCAAAGCCCTGTTTCTTCTTCTTTTTTTTTTCCAGTCTGTCATGAACCTTTCGTTCATGGCCTCCACCATTCCCATGCTTACTCTGGCCAGACTACGTATGAGAGCTGCAGTGGTACCTCATGTCAGCGTGACTTCAACATTGCCACTCCATGGACTTCCCAGACCCCTTTCTCCCTTGTCTGGTACTCAAGCTTTTTTGGTGGCTTCATCCACTCTCAATCCATCCTGAACTAATAAATCAGAGGTGAATATACCTTGCATTATTTGGATGTGCATAATACAGTGAAGGTTTTTTTGGTCAGAGCATAATTCTTTTACAAAGATTTCAGAGTGTCTTGTGCTGTTAATATATTGGGTGCTAAGTAGACTGAAAACCACTGAAACAAATACCTTAGACTAAGATTAGCTACTCAAAATAGGTTTGCCACTGGGCCTATACAACATTTTCTACTACCTCACAGGCTTTCTTCTGCAGTGCATCACTGGATGTCTGTGTAGTTTAGGTATGGGCTAGTCTGCTTACTTTTGCACGGCATTACAACCTGGATGTGATCTCATTGCCTAGGGCCTCCTTTGATACCACAGTGTTGAAGAATCCTTTCACAATACCACACAAGGGAATGTACTTGGGACTTTGTTCTAATAGTTTAATGTGGATGGACCAGAACTTGGCAAGTACGCAACTTCTGTTTGTCATTAATGATAGATTTGCATGGTCCTTGATCCTTCCACTTCAAATTACCCACCCTCCTTTCCCCATTCTTGGTAGATGAGGTCTGCAGTAGGGATGTTTTGATCTTCAGAAGCATCTTTTCTTCTGTGAGGTGGTTATGTTGTGCTATATCTTTTCTGTAGTACAGTGGATGTAGTGTAGAAGGGTGTACTGCAGTGTCGTTTGGGCAAAAGACTAGTAACTTCAGCCTGAAAAAGTTTGCTGTATTGATTAGGCTGGAGCCTGCAGCATCCATTTCTAAAGGTTTGAAGTGGATGTACCAAGGATTACGCAATTCCATTGTTATGCTAAGTCTGTTTTGAACACAAGTAAGTTTATCTAAGATGGAACCCATTTCAGGAATAAGTGTGCCTATGGCAATACGTTAGAACATCAGTAACATGCAAAAGATAAAATTCAGGAGGAATGTTGAGTTAGATGTTATGTGATCCTATCTCGCCTACATTCTGACTGATGGGTCTTACTATATCCCAGGATGCACCACTACCAGTCCCCAGACCTAGTTTGCTAACTAGCAAGCCAAGGGTCTCGAGCTGGCTGAGCTAAGTAGTTTTCACTTTTTTTTCTGTCTTCTGTCAGAAAATTCTTTAACAAAAAACAAAAAAGCTGTTCTAACATACTAATGTTGTGTGTGTGTGTTTTGAAAACTTTTTTTAAAAATTTGTGTCGCATTGGTGTTATTTTAATTGGCTATCATTGTAAGCGGCAAGTTAATCTTTCCTAGGCCTTGGGCTTCAAGCGTGCAACTAAAATAGTTTTTTAAAATCTATCACGGGGATGACCTCCTCTCTGTGTATATGTTTGGTGCCCAAACATTTGCAGGAGTCCTGCAGAGTGTGTCACTTTTTTTCAGGGGGTCTCCAAGAGAGAGAGGAAAAATATAAATGAAAGGCCTTATTTAGCATCCTCTCTTCTCCCTGCTAAAAAAAGGGCGTCGGCTCCGACCAGTCCGTCGGATCCGACCGCCAAAAGACATAGGCAGGCTTCTCCTTCGTTATGAAGTTATGGTGAGTACATAACTAAAAGTTTCTTATTCAGCATCAGCATATTCACAATTGACCACATGAAAATGGGTACTCCAAGGTTGTCTGCATACACTCAAGTAAATGATTTGTGTATATTTTTTTGTTTTAGCGAAGAAGGAAGTAAGCTCGTGTTAGTGTGGTGTGTATGTTCCATGTTGTAAAGACTGTCAATGAAGGTGTGGCATTTGTTTTGTGTGCTTAATGTTGTAAAGTTGGAGAATGCTGTGTTAAATAGGCATTTGTAATTTTATAGGATGTTCTTTGTGTTTCACTGTTGTAGTCCTGACTACCAGAGTAAAAATTTCCCTCCTCCTCAGACTGGCGAACGTCCTATCTGCTTCAGTACTGTTGGGTATGTAGGTAGCCAGATGTCCTGAGGTTGAGCTCCCCAAGTGTAGGGTACTAGGCTGACTACCACAAGGGCCTTTTTAAGTCTAGCCATGCATCCCCAATCTGACAAGGTCTGATACCCTTGATAAGTGTAGAGATGAACCATTTTCAGGCTGCCTGAGTCCTTTAGAGACATGGGTGCCAAACCATGAAACACTTTCCTTTGTTCCCCATCCTGATTGCACTTAAATTGGGTTAGGGAGGAACTCTGATTCACATGGTTGGGGAGTCTGTTCCAGAGACGCGGTTAGTCTCTGGTATACATACATACCTGTCAGTCAGGTCCTATTTATATCACAGGCAAAGTTTATCTTTTAGAATGGGTAATTCTGGTGCTGTTTGTTTTGCAGATGGTCCAGAAGGTTAATCGTGTGGGATCTGACGATGCCTCTTATGCCAGGCAAAGACCTCCCCATAACAGCCTGTAGGAGACGGAATATAGCGAGAGGGCCTTGAGGTGATCTGCACAGAATCTTTCTTACACCCTATATTCTTTTAGTGAAGAACCTCTGTGGATGTTGTAGTTGTTGTGTATGCTTGGTTAGGTACATACCAAAGGGGGCATTGCACTCTATGATAGGTCTGATGAATGCCGAATACAGTGAAAGTTACTTCTTGGACCTAGATGCCATACCTCTGTGTATAAGTTGCATAACATAGAATGATGCCCAATAGACATGTGATGTTCAAAGGCTAGATTACTGTCTGTGTGTCCCCAAGTCCATAGACTACTGGGTCAACTCTTAGGGGTGAATTATCAGTATGATAATTACCAGGGGTGTACGACTTCCCAAAGGATACTTATTATGCATTTCTTTGCATTTAGTTTTAGTCCATGGCTCTGACACCGGTTATTTGTCTGTCAGCTTTTCCCAGGGAACACTTGTATTGGTGAGGGATTCAATGACTGCTCCTAATTTGCAGTTCTCTGCATATTTATTCAGCCAGAAGCCACTGACATTGTCCTTTACTTCAGAGAAGTCACTGCCAAAAAGGAATGGTCCCAGGACCAGTCCCTGAGGGACTCCATTTGTAACTGGCCTTTTTGGAGAGTTGGACTCCCCATTTCTGACTTCCTGGGTCCTCTCTGAGAGCCAGCTAGCTATCCATTGGGTGACACAGGTTTGTATGTAACCTCTTAAGTTTAACAACCATGCCCAAGTGGGATATTTTGTCAAATGTCTTGGCCAGGTCGAAGTACAATGTGAACTATTTTGCCCTCTTCCATTTTTTTGGTGACCTTCTCAAAGAAGTCCACCAGGTTGAAAAGGCATGACTTTCCACTTGACAAAAGCAGACTGGGTTTGGTCCAACGTTTGGAGATTTCCTATGTCATTATCATTTCTGTGATGATTCTTTCCATGGCTTTGCAAACGAGACTAGTGATAACTTATTTGTCTATAGATGGGCCCACCTTTGTGCAGAGGGATGATTTGCTGTTCTCCATTCACGAGGCATGAAGCATGTTTGGTGGCTGCAGTTAAATAGCACTTCCAGAGGGCCTGATAAGTTGTGTTTCATGCTTTTTAGGCGATGGCCTGGGATATTGTGTGGGCTCATTGATGCAGTGTTCTTGGCCTTGGAGCATTAAGGATCTGTTTCCTAATGATAACTGGGGGAGTTGTATTTAATGGGATTTCCTGAGTGAAGTTTGAGG
The DNA here is from genome assembly GCF_019279795.1 of Protopterus annectens. Taxonomy (NCBI): domain Eukaryota; kingdom Metazoa; phylum Chordata; order Ceratodontiformes; family Protopteridae; genus Protopterus; species Protopterus annectens. Next base: position 863,383,330 of record NC_056741.1, on the reverse strand, counting down.
GGGAGAGGGAGGTAAAGTTGGAGCTGAATTTGTCTGCCAGTAGGCTTGCTGTATCTTCTGGCTCAGTATATAGGGGTGACTGCATTAACAATGAGCTCTGCACACACATGTATTGCCTTTGAGATTGCAGACCTAGCTAAAGAATGCTTTGTGGTTGCCCCTTGCCTGGGAGGCCAGATTACCTCAGATTTGGCTTTGTTGGATTTTGTCCTCTGAGGAGTTTGAGTGCACTTTTATCCTGCTGGGTGCTGCACCTCCAAATTTTTGCTATGATTTTTCTTCTGTTGTACAGCCTACTGATGATGCGAGTCCACCAAGGTGGCTTGCTTTCAGAGTTCTGTACTTTTCTGTGGTGGGTACAGTTGCCTTTATGCAGCTATCAACATGTTTTGTATAGGGTCTCTGTGAAAGGTTTGTGTAGACAGCAGTGTTCTCAGGGTTTATGGAGGCTTTAAATTTTGCCAGGTTATCACTTAATAATAGGAAGTTAGCCTTAGAGTATTTCCTGAATATACCATGATTAGCTGGGTTTCCAGGTTTTCTGAGGACTAGATCTAGTGCACTTTCACCCGTGGTTGGTGTATTGATCTAGTCCATGGAGTTTGTTTACAAAATCCAGGAATCTCTCTGCCTGTATGTTTGGTGTCATATATGATTCAAAGAAATAGTGGTAATTAATTTTCCTTGAATATATGGTATTGGATTGAATGGTGAGTGTTTCCAGTTAAAGTATGTGTTATGGGTTTCCTGGGCCAAAGAGAGGGACCTATAGCTTGCAGAGTAGTAGTATGAGATTTTGCCTGTGGTGATTTGAGCATGGAAAGAAGCTCAAGTGCATTGTCCTGTTTGACCAGCCTTGAGGTATATTTATTTTCGATGCAAGTAGACATCTCCACCTTTAGTGGTAGCTGGTCTAAATTTGTGGAAGACATTATAGCCTTGCACTGCCAGTGTTCTGTCCACAAAATTAAATCATGTTTAGTGACTACATAGATGTCTGCATTCTCTAGGGTGGGAGAGCTTGCAGGGAGTGGAGTTTTTTGTTAAGATTTTTAGCACTGAGCAGTAACACTTGGTTTTCTTGGTTTTGATATGCTATAGTGGCAGTACTTTCAGTTTGGCATTGACTAAAAAAGGCACTATGGGGAGGACAGTGTTTTTCTTAATCAGAAGCCTAGAGAGGAAAGGTGCAGAACCATCCCTGGCAAAACAGTGTGATCTGTTGACAATCTCCTTCCATGCGTGACAAATATTGTACCCCCTAAGAATGACACAAGAAGCCAAGTCTGTCATCCTTTGTTCATATTGTGTTATTCTTGGAGACGATAAAAATACTGCTCACTGCTAGGCTCATACCAGCCTGGGACAAATTTCCAAGAGCTCCATGATGTCTCTCTCTATAGTCTAGGGAGGTACATCTCTTGACATTTACACCCACACCTACTGGCACTTGTGGTCCAGTGACCTGAGTGCATGTGTAATATGGTGGATCCTGGTCCAGGATAAGCAACTGACTATGACTTTTGTCTTACTGTGCCTGGTGAGAGGGACACCAGTGTCTCTCAGTGGAGTCTCCAGTGACCAGAATGTTGAGCTTTGTGGTGGCTTACCTTATGGGCTTAAAAGTAGAGGCTCCATGAGATGTGGCTATATGTTGATGTGGTTGTTTTAAAAGCGTGCATTCAGGGTTGTTAATGGTATTTGTTTACTTCGTCTAGGAGGCCTTTGAGGTAAGGGAAGTTGTATTTAAATGCCTCAGCATATGTGGGTCTGTGTGCTTGCTTTGAATTGTGTATGATGGGTCCATTGTGCGTACTACTGACAACCTGATAGAAGTCTGTTGTAGATATGTATTGGCTAGAAATAGATAATGTTAGGTTTTGAGTGCTGAAGTTGCTAAAAGGAGTTAACGGTTGTATAGCAAATGACTTGAGTTTTGCTCAAGGTATGTTTTTGTGTGCTCTGGCCAAGAGTGATTAAACTACATGCTTTAATATTTGGCAGGGTGTTTTGTTTGGTGTTTGAAAATGGTGTCTTGATGACAGCATATTCTTTAAGTTTGCTGGTTTTAAGAGAATCTTTTCTTGCTTCACTTCCAAGATACCAGGTGTGTTCACTGTTGGCAGAGTTACTGATGATAAATAGAGATCAGGCTACATAAGCAGACCACCACCTGTTGCTAAATTCTATGTTATCTCCATGGCCAAGATATCCACAAGATGCTGAGTTGGGAGAGGAGAGCGGAGTCTGAGATCTTTTATTTGTGATCACTGTTTAGAAATTGCTAGCATTCTTATCCTGGTGACTTGAGAGCAATGCGTACATATTTCAAGATTCTTTTCCTATATTTGCATTATAGGTCTTTTTTACTTGTATTAATATCGATATTTGTGTCTGCTTTTGCATTATTTATTTATTTATTTTTTTTATATAAAGTGTTTGGCATTCTTGATGTGGGGGGAAATAAATGCCAACAAGCATGATACCCACTGAAGAATTTTACCTTCAGTGTAAATTTGTGTCACGGAATATCTCCCTGTTTTATCCCTGTAAGAGTGCTCATATTTAGAAAAAGGACAGCCTTCAATGGGGTCAATGATCAAAGATTTTATGGAGTGCCAAAAGCTCTTTGTGGCAGGGGATGTCAACTCCTTCGTTCTGCAGGAGGGACATCTCCCAGTATAGGGTCTAAAAGTTCAAAGTAGGTGTAAGTTGAGCAAACCTAGGATGTTCTTCGTGTTTCACTGTTGCAGTCATTACATTTGGGTTATCTGCTTGCAGGTAGCCCTCAGTCGGCCTGTCTAACAAAGACTTGGGTCCTGCGTCGTTTGCTGTCCCTTCTTCCATGAAATCAGGTCGTCAGGGGTATAAAACATGCAGCCGACACCATTACATCAGTTTTTCTTGCCGTGCGGTGCCCGAAGCAGTTCGCAAGAGCCGGTCAGCCGACTCCTGAAATTTTCGTTTGAGTTTCAGAACTGAAGTCTTTAACTAAAGCCAAGTACCCCATTGGGGAAACTTTTTCTTGCTCCTTACCGATGTCAGTAAAAGTTAATAATTGCATTACCTGTGGAAAGCAAATACCTCATAAAGATTTTCATTTGTACTGTATTCCTTGCGTAGGCCCTGACCACCATGTACCTTGCTGTCGGTTTTGTGCTTTATTTAATCAGCGCACTATCCGTCGTCCGGTATATTTTTGCCTTCTAAATATTTTGGTTCTCTGTTTAATTATCCAGAAATGTCGTCTGTTGGCCATCCGACTACCGGGATTCCGAAAAAACGCAAAGATAAATACAGAGACAAGTAATTAAAATGGAAGAAAAAAACACACCGGATTCTCAAATAATGGTTAGCGCTTTCGTTTACTAGAATCAGCAAACTTCTTCAGACAATTTGAAAAAAAAACACGAGTACACTTATATAAATTTCCATATCAGTACATAATTTCCTTAAAAATAAACCAAGCCTCATTTTAAAGTGCCAGATCATCTTCCCACTTATTAGGCAACTGATAAAATCAATTCAAAAATAAAAATATCCAAATGAATCAACATAAGTGATGATATTAAATCGCATACAAGTAACTAAATAAACATGTACATATTATATATATATATATATATATATATATATATATATATATATATATATATATATATATACACACACACACACACACACACACACACACACACACACACACATATAAAAATATAAATATATAAAAAGGAAACGCAATTATAACTATCTAACCAAAGCTTTTAAATTCAAAATGCTTTTAATGGAAACTAAATCGTTCAAGCCTGGAGGGGACTGAGGCATTCAGTTTTAACTGTCAAATAAGTTCTTTCTCCTCAAGCTTCAAATCCATTGGTCCTCCCCTAATGTTATCTGGGATTTCATCAATAACCAAAAACTTAGGCTTCGGGAAAGTATTAATGTGTCTCGCTAATGCGTTATTTAAATTTCTTTTATCAATTGCATACAAATGCTCTCAAATTCTATTTTTAAGGGGTCTTTCTGTTTTACCCACATAAAAAACGGGGCACTTCGAACATAAGATCAAATAGACAACCCCCCTAGTAGTGCAATTGAATTTATCATTAATATGATATTTTTTTACCATTGATTGTGAAAGAAGTAACCAAGTTAATGTGTTTGCACCAACGATAAGCTTCACATTTATACATGCCACAATGTGGGGCATGACATTTAGAGGTGCTATTTTCCAAGAGCATTTTAAGATTCCTACCTTTCCTAAACACCACCAAAGGATATTCACCAATATGTTTTCTAATTGAAATTCTATCAAGCAAAAAAAAAAAAATTTTTAAACGCAATTGATCTCAAAAGAGGGGGCATCAATTGAAAAGGTAGTTATAAAACTCAGTCTTGCTAAATCAACATCAGAAGACAGACTCGGTTGGTTAAGATCCAATTCTCTACTGTTAGAGTCTATTGTTCTTTCATTACAATTAACACCCATGTTGTCCAAATAACTATTCAGGCAATCAAAATCCAAATCAATAATCCTGTAATTATCTTCAGTACTCAATTATGGTTTGAAGAAACCCCTCAACCTTTTAGAAGAGACCTCATCAATGAGATCATCCACTAATTTAGTGGGGTAACCTCTTTTGTTGAAAATTTCCTTCAATAACTTGCATTCATCAATAAAATCACTTTCCAAAGAGAATATCCTTGCAGCCCGTACTAATTGGCCTTTAACCACTCCCCTCTTCTGATAAAAAGGATGGCAGCTGGAAAAGTGAAGGAATGCATTAGAGTATGTCTGTTTCCTGAATATTTTTGAAATGTACCCATTCAAAGAAGAACTGTTAATCAATTCCACATCCAGGAAACAAATTTGATCAGTTAATTCCCATGTAAATTCAAGGAAATTCGTAAATTTAATTATATGCTCAACAAATGCTGTAGCGGAGGCTTCATCACCGCGCCAAAGAATAAAAATGTCATCCATATAACGGGTGTACCATGCGGCCTTTTCTTGGAAAACTAAGTCCTTAAACAGGAATTGTCTCTCCCAGTAAGCCATCACTGTGTTTGCAAAGGTTGCCCCACATGGAGACCCCATGGCTACACCAGTTTTCTGTAAATAAATTTCTTTATTAAATAAAAAAAGTTATTGTTCAAAACCAACTCTAACAAGTAAATAATTAAATCAATGGAAGACCCATCTAAGTGCTGTTCCAACAAAAAGTCCCTAATCCATTTACAAATGAAATCACAGACATCAATTGTGAGGAAGTTACAGTTCTCAGAAAATGGAAAGTTATTCATAGCCCTTAAAAATGCCCACAAATCCTTGCAGATCTGGGTTTCATTTTTCAAGGCTTCCTTGAGCTTAACATCCACAAATTTCGCACAACCATATGTGATAGTCTCCCATCAATAATGGGACGAAAAGGAGGTTTTTCCAAGTTCTTGTGGATTTTAGGTAAGCCAAATAAGGTGGGTGTAATTGGATAAGGGATTACAAGGAAATTTGAATAAATCAACATAAATACATCCCTCAATGAACAAATCATTAATGAAGCCTTTAATTCATTGATACGCTCCATTAATTTCATTAAGAGAAACTTTAATGTAGGCCTTATTTGTCAACAAAGCACATAATAGTCATTATCCATAAATACCAACCCCACCCCCCCCTTATTAGGCTTAATAATGCGAATGTTAGCAAACCTCAAATCATCTAAAGCATCTTTCTCAAGTAAGGGTAAATTACATAATTCAATATTAGATGACCCTTTAGTATTCAAAAGTGTTCTAAAGTCATTCTCACAAATTTTCTCAAATAATAAAATAGAAGGGTGTAAGGCTAGGTTAAATATACTGGCAACCCTAAAGTCTTTAATCAGACTAGAGTTATTGCCAAATAACACATTCAAATCCTATTTCCTGGTATAGGTCTTAAGGTCAAGGAGTGTTCTTGCCAAGTCGCTTCTATTTGAAAGGACAAAAGTTAACCCCTTAGCACGAGCATCTATAAGTAAAGGGGCAGGAACATAGGTAGAATAATTAAAAATTCTAAAGTCCTGTGTACTGTTAAATAAAATCGGAACTGTTCTTTGAGTCTCGATAGGAGAGACTAGAATGTCTAACAGGGCAAGGAGAGATAACTGTCTCCTCCTCCTGTTCTGTGTTTTCTTCTTCCAATGATGTTGCTGTTGTGGACGATTTTGTTGTCCACCAGTGTTTACTTGTGTCCCTGAAAATCCTGAGTTTGATTTGAACCATTAATATTAGTGTTACTGTGATTATTCACATTGTTACTAGTGTGTCTATTAGCCAGCCTCTCACTCCTCCTAACTGGAGACTCTACATTCAGCATAACATCATTCATTTGAATCCCATTATTATCCACCACAATGGTAGAATTGTTGCTAAAATCAATTAGGCCACTATTTGCTCCTGAACTAACATTCCCATTTGCATTAGAAGGAGGTGAAGGATACGCTGAACCCTTCCCATAGGCCAAGGAATCTTAGTTTCCTAACCTTATTTTCTTTGATTTTAGACCAAGCATTTTAAATGCTAGAAAAAATACGTAAAAAGTCAAATTTATAACGCAAAAAGTTATTGTCCAACCAAATGCTGGAATCTTAATTCCGCCAGTTCAATTTTCAAGTTGTCCATCTGCCTACAATAGTCTTTAATAATTCCATGAACTCAACACCTTGTCGGTCGAATAAATTTAAAAGTTCTTTGGGTAGTCCGCTGTCCTCGTCGGCCCGAATATCAAAAGTATAAGGCTGGCGGGTCAAGTCGCATGGCGCACACATCAGGACGCGTCAGTACAAATAAATGACATGAAAAAGTGAATAATTGTATTTTTGGGAAACTAGAAGAAGCGCCAAGGACAAAACAGTTAAGAAGAACCTAGTGGAACCGGACGCGGTTTCGTTAGAGGTGGTTTCTGAGCGGGGGTGGGTGGTTCCTTTCCACCTTTGGGATGAAGATTTGATTACTTTGATTCTCCTGTTTTGGATGTGGTGGAAGATGTTCTTTGTGGAATGTTGAGTTTAAAATTAAGCCAGTAGGGAAGCGCCATTGTCTCAAGTCCCTTTGGGACTTGCAGTCTCTTATTGCATTCTGACAAGTATTGCACCTCTATTTGTAATTTTTTAAATTTAAACAACTTGGTGTCATAAGCTTTTAAGTTATTAGATTACTTTCTCCAATGTCAGAGTTCCTAGAAGTGTCCGTAAAGACCCATTAACAAAACGAACTGGGTCTTTAAACCAATCATCCAAGATGGGAATAACAGGTGGCATACTTACTGCACTGCCAGCATCATCGTTGGTATGCAGACGCTCGTACATCCTGTTAAGAATCATGTTGGAAGTCCAAAAACCTGAACACGGCACAAAAAAGGAAGTAGAAGTCCCTGGAAGCTGGTTACCTCGATCCCACGATCATAAGGCATTCGCTAATGTCCCAGATACAGTTGAATTAGGCAACCCTTTCAAAAACGGGTTACCGGAACTTCCGGAAACTGGATTTGAAGCTTGAAGAGAGAGAACTTATTTGGCAGTTAAAACTGAATGCCTTAGTCCCTCCAGGCTTGAATGATATAGTTTCCTTTAAAAGCATTTTGAAATTAAAAGCTTTGGTTAGATAGTTATAATTGTATTTCCTTTTTATATATTTATATTTTTATATGAAAAAATATATATATATATATATATATATATATGTATGTGTATATATATATATATATATATATATATAAAATATATGTTTATATGTACATGTGTTTTTATTTAGTTACTTGTATGTGATTTAATATTGTCACTTATGTTGATTCATTTGGATATTTTTATTTTTGAATTGATTTCATCAGTTGCCTAATAAGTGGGAAGATGATCTGGCACTTTAAAATGAGGCTTGGTTTATTTTTAAAGAATTGATGTCATGATATGGAAATTTATACAAGTGTACTTGTGTTTTTTTTCCAAATTGTCTGAAGAAGTTTGCCGATTCTAGTAAATGAAAGCGCTAACCGTTATTTGAAAATCCGGTGTGTTTTTTTTCTTCCATTTTAATTACTTGTTTGCAGTTTGTGGTTTTTCTAAGTTTTATAAAGACAGAGACAGGCCGCCAAGGTCCAAAACTGCAGACGATGCTTCTCCTAAGCCAGTCGCCAGTTCAATGGTACTCATTGAGGCGCTTTTGTAGCCCCTGATACCCGCTACTTCTGATTCGCAGGCCTCTACTGAGACCCATTCGGAGTATACCGTGAGTTGCTTCAGCTATGGAACCCGTGGATGTCTCTACCTTGGATGGGTCCAGAGCCACTGTGCAGGCACCGGCTTCTGAGGGTGTATTCAGGCCTATGGACTTGCATATTAAACAGATGCCTCCTTTACTTAGGCCTAAATCTCAATCCATGCCTAAAAAAATGACACCCAGGCCACATGCTCAGGCCTCTATGCCTAAAAAACAAATAAGAATGGCTGAAGATCTAATCACTCTAATCGGGGTAGCCAACCCCCACCCCCACCCTTCTAAGAGGCCTAGGACTAAAGTTGATTATGAATCTTCTGATCAGGATTCTGTTTTCTGATTCTTCTGATGATCTGGATTTGCCCTTTATCTACTTATGAAGATTCTGATGTAGAGGACTCCATTCCCTCTGCTTCCCCTCCTGAGGATTTTTCTTTTGTGGAAACCTTACGTACTCTAAGGAAGCATTTCCACTGGGAAAGCTAGGATTTGTCTGATTCAAAAAAGAGGCTTAGGGATTTCCTTCTCCTACCTCAGCATAGGCCTTTAGCTATTCCTCCTGTACTAGACATGGTTGATTATGCTTTTTCGGAATCTAGTTTGGCCCCTGATTCCCTGACTCCTGCTCCCAGAAAACCTGATGGATACTACAGGGTCCCTGTGTCCCACAAGTTCCTTTTTAAAAATCCTATTGCAGATCCAGAGACTGTTTTGCAGGGGCCCAAGGGCATTAAGGCGGCTTCTGCTAAAAATCCTACCCCTTCTGATAGAGACACCAGGGCACTGGATAGATGGAGAAGAAGGTTTACACTTCTGCAACCTTGGCCATTAGGGCTTTAAACTGCCAGTTGCATATGTTAAAGTATCAGCAGCATGTTATTGGACTGCTTAAACAGAAAATGATGATTCCTGACTGTGTGGAAAATAAAGAAATTATAGGATTTAATACATTCTGCTGAACAAGTTGGAAAACGTACTCTGCAATCTGGTTTTGATTCATTAGAGACCTCTTGCAGGGCTGCTGTTACTGGGTCTGTGCTCAGAAGACATGCTTGGCTAAGGAGCAATCTTTGCCTGATCATGTTAAAGCTAAATTGTTGGATGCTCCTTTAAATCAGGACCATTTGTTTAGCAACAAGGCTAAGGAAGTTCTTAAAAAGATGGAATATAAAGCTAAATCTATGCAAACTGTTAAAGATTTTTTACAAGTTCAGCCTCCTAGATTTAGTAGACACTGGCTCTCTAAGAATTGGTCCTTTCCAGCCCCTTCCAGGTCTTCTCAAGCCAAACTCAGACACAGCAAAAATCCCAGGTTTCAGTCCCAGGGGGACGCACAGAACTAAGCAGTGGGGGGCCTCCACTTCCAAATCTGAGAATAATACTCCCCCCTATGGTAAACTGTATCAGTGACTTCCTTTTAAAATTTCCAAGCACTTATCAACTGACTGCCCCTTTGGGGGGAAAGATTGCTCTTCATGCAAATAATTGGGAACTTATTCCCCAGGGCAAATGGTTTTTAAATAGTGTCCCAGGGATACAGATTTCACTTCCACGTGTTGCTAACACCAAGCAGGTGGCCGGACCTACCCCCAAATCAGTGGGCAGAGGCCCAAAAACAAGTACTTTCTCTCTTAAGCAAGGAGGCTATTCAGCTGGTACCAGAAGAGGAAGAGAGACAAGGTTTCTACTCTAGACTTTTCTTGGTACCCAGAAAAGACTATTCATGGTGTCCTATCCTGGATCTGTCTTCTCTAAACACCTTTTTGGAGATTTCAAAATTCAAGATGCTGACTCTTCACCAATTACTTCCTATGCTAGGCAAAGATGCCTGGTTGGCAACACTAGATTTAAAAGAAGCATACCTGCACATCCCATTCAGGGAGTCTTGCAGAAGATACCCATGCTTCAAAGCAGGCTACACGCACTGTCAGTTCTCTGCACTGCCCTTTGGCTTATCTACTGCGCCCAGGGTGTTCACAAAGTGCTTAGCTTCAGTTATTGCATTTTGCAGGCAAAGAAATATTCAAAATATACCGATACCTGGACGATTGTCTAATTCAGGCAGAGAGCCAGGACTTACTTTTGAATCATCTGGTCTTTGTACAAAGGGTGCTAACATGTCTGGGGTACACCATAAACAAAAAGAAATCACACCTGGTACTCTGTCAACAAATTATATTCCTGGGAGCAAGCTTGAATACAACTTCCCAGATGGCTTGCCTCACGCCAGAGAAACAAATTCATTTGACAACCTACTTCAAACAAGTGGCCACAAAAACCCTGCTATCTGCAAGACAAATACTGCAAGCCTTGTGGTTCATGTTTTCTTGCATTCTTCTAATTCCATACGCAAACTGCATATGAGGAAACTACAGTGGTATTTAATAAGCCTATGGTGTCAACATTCTCAAGACCTAGAAACAATGATTCCTATCCTACCTTGCCTATGCCTAGAGTTCCTTTGGTGGGCAGAGGCCTGCCACCAAAACAAGGGGACTACCTTTCACACCACCCCCTGCCGCCCAAACCCTAACAGACGCATCAGACTATGCATGGGGGGGCTCACCTGGCAGGGAAGTGCATTCAGGGCAAATGGAACCCAAGTCAAATGCACCTGCATATCAATCAAAAAGAAATGTTAGCTGTACAGAATGCTCTGACAGCCTTAAAGGACCACATTCTTCAGGATAACCAATGGTAAAGATGGGCACCACCACTGTTATGTGGTACATAAGCAGGAGTGGAACACATTCTTACCCCCTCCGCAGACTAGCCATGGCATTGTGGAACACAGCCTTGAGCTATCAAGTGCACCTACAAGCTCAATTCTTGCCAGGAAAATTAAATCCACTGGCAGACAGACTAAGCAGAAACCTCATGGACCCACACGAGTGGAAACTGAATCCAAGGATTTTCAACATGTTGCAAATGGGGAAGCCCAGATATAGACATGTTTGTTTCTCCCCAGAACTAGCAATTGGACAAATTTTGCACAAGGACCCCCGACAAACAAGCCTGGAAAGTGGATGCTCTGTCCTTCAGCTGGAAAAACCTATCAGTCTATGCCTTCCCCCTCTGCTCTCCAAAGTACTACTAAAAATCAAACAGGACAAACCAAGAATGAGGCCGCGCCAACACTAGTACCCCCTCCTGCGCAGTGTGTCACCATTATCTCCATGGCACCTGCCTCAGACTTCCTTCCCTGCTGTCTCAGCAGGAGAACCAGATTCTGCACCCTCACCTTCGAACACTGAACCTTGCAGCCTGGCTAATTGCTTAATCTCTCCTTTACCATCCCTCAGCAAACCTGTGATGGATATCATGTTAGAGGCAAGGAGGCCTAGTACTAGAAAATCTTATGCTGAAAAATGGAAAAGTTTCTGTACCTGGAACCAGTCTCAAGGGATGAGCACAGCAGCACCCAATTTACCTCAGATTTTGTAATACTTAACTGAGATGCTTCACAAGGGCCTGTCTTTTTCCTCCATTAAAATCCACGCCTCAGCCATTTCAGCTCATTATAACACAGAACCTCCCCTCTTCTTTCATACACTGCTCAAGCAGTTCCTCAGAGGGGACAAAAATTTGAGACCACCCAGGAGAGCTTCAATCCCAGCCTGGGACCTTAACTTTGTCTTGGAGAAACTCACTCTACCTCCTTTCGAGCCAGCTGCTACTGCAGACTTAAAATTTCTTTCTTGGAAAACAGCTGTCCTTTTGGCAATCACTTCAGCTAGAAGGGTATCTGAATTACAGGCCCTTATGGCAGTGGAGCCTTTCATAATCTTTCATGCGGACAGGGTGTCCCTCAGAACCAATCCATCCTTCATGCCCAAGGTGGTATCCAGTGTGGCTCTTAATCAGTCCATTCATTTGCCAACCTTCGTTCCCAATCCACAGAACAGAGGGGAACGGATACTGCATTCCTTAGATGTGCACAGACAACTTAGATTCTACTTGGACAGGACTAAACCTCAAAGGAAATCTGAACAACTGCTGGTGGCATTTGCTGCAGGGGCAGAGGGGAAGGCTATTTCAAAGCAAACCATTTCTAAATGGGTAAGCCATTGCATTAATTTCTGCTGTAAGCATCATGGAAAACCTATCCCCCAGGGGATCAGACCTCCCTCCACCAGGGCTGCATCTTCCTCTTCAGCTTTTCTCAGAGGCACCCCTACCAGGGACATCCTAGAAGCTGCTACCTGGAGTTCTGTACATACTTTCACCAAGCATTATCATTTGCCAATTTTCTCCAAATCCAGAGCTGGCTTTGCCACTGCAGTCTTGCTGGCCCTAATGCTGTCTAAATTCCTCCTCCCAACCATAGCTGTGGGAATCTACCCAAATGTAATGACTGCAACCATGAAACACGAAGAACATGGTACAGTTGTGTACACTTACCATAAATGTAGATGTTAGTGTATTCACTGTTGTAGTCCTGGTTACCCTCCCTCCAGCCCCCTAACTTCTTTTGACTATACCTCTGCTTTCCTTTACTATGCTTAAAAGCATTTTTGGTGTATTGTTTTTTTTGTTGGAGGTATATATTTGTATTTTTATATTTAATTGCTTCCCATTAGGGGGCACCTGACATCTGGGGCAAGAAAAACTGATGTAATGGCATCGGCTGCCTGTTTTATATACCCCTGGCGACCTGACCTCATGGAAGACGGGACAGCAACCGACGCAGGACCCAAGACTTTGTTAATCAGGCCGACTGAGGGCTGCCTGCAAGCAGGTAACCCAAATGTAATGACTGCAACAGTGAATATACTCTAGCAACACTCTAACATCTACATTTATGGTAAGTGTACACAACTGTACTATACTAGTCTTGAGACCTGGGTATTGAGAATCTTGTCAATAACCTAGAGGCCTTTGAGAGTTTTGACTTGTGTAAGAACTGTCAAAGCTGTTTTTGCGCACCAGCTTTGGGCTGGTGTTTGCGAGCTCATGACAGACTTCACCAGTAACTATTGCCTGTCACACCAGGTACCAGTCTCCCAAGAATCTGCAGTAAGGTACAGGCCCAGAGGGGATGCTGTTCCACTGATATCCATTTTGTTTATGAATATTTCAAATATTATTTTTTTAATTTAACCAGAACGCCAGGTTCTTGGACTTGAAGGCTGTTTCTTATTTGGGACTGCTCTCATAAGACTGAACACCCAATCCAATCTACTATCATTAATAAAAGCTTGGCCATGTTATACATGGCCACGTGGTAAAGGGATGATGCCTCCTTACTGACCAGCTCCGTACCTCTGGTATATCTGCCATTATATACAAGCAGAGGAAGGATTTTGTGCTCTGACCTTTCATTTCACTCTTGCCTCTTGTGTAAAGATGAACAGGAGTTATATTTGTCATGGGTGTGTTCTGTCATTATGACAAAGATTGGAAACACAAATGTATGCATTGACAGATGAAGAATTCTGAAGACCTGGAGTTGCCATACTCCTTACAGATAGTCTCTCCAGTATGGCAAAGATAGATCCTGGCAATAAAGGATCCTTCCCAAGCAGAGAACCTCTCCATGTTAAGTAGTCTATCTCACCTTCGTTCTTGCTCGTTGGGATCAGAGCCGATCCTCTGCTCCGACTCGGCCATCTTCTGTAGCTCGAGAGCTGTTTATTGGCTCGAGGCTATCCCTTATCCCATGATGCCTAGTGCTAGCTGCCCAGATCTCGTTTGCCGCTTCAGCTGCGAGGTGTCGTTTTTCTGGCTCAGGCTTGTATTGACTTTATTATAGAACTTTTCTGTGAAATAATCTTTTTTTCTTAGTAGGGTATTTTCCTTATACCTTCTTGTTAGGCCAGCTGTTTGAGTTAGAGGCTTCCTAAAAAAAAAAAAAAAAACTTTAGTCTGTATTGTACTGTACTGTCTGTTTTTTTTCTTTAGACTGTATATTGGTTATTAGCTGTTGTTGTGTCTTTGGTTTCAGGATATCTAAAGAATCCAGGGTGTCTGGGTTCAAGAGGTGTGACTCATGCTGTCAGAAAATGTCTCTGACAGATGGGCATACTTCTTGCGTCTATTGCTTAGGCGCTATGCACCTGCAGGACTCTTGTTCTGTCTGCCATGCATTTAGTCCAAGAGTTCGGCAGGAGCATAAGAATAAGCTTATTCTTAGGGGCCTTTTAAAGCCCCAGGATTCACCGGCCAAGACTCAGCCTGTGAAATCCCCAAAATCGTCCAAATCGTCAGCTTCAAGTGTGGAGCCTTCTTTGGTTCAGACTATACCCGCTACTTCTGTTCCGGCTGGAACCGATAAGACTGTCTGTCTCCCCGTCGGCTCCATTAGAAACTTCGGAGCTGTCGCAGAGCCACAAGAGGCTGAGGTCACCCTCTCTCTCATAGATTAATTTGGCTCCTTGGTCTCCTCTGCTTCAGAGCGAGCGCGGTCACAGATCATCTCACTCCTCTCGATCCTCTAGGCTCTCTGATCACGACGTGGAGAGAGTGGTCAGTAGGTTGCTCAAGTTGCAGGCACTTGCCAAGATATTGTCCAACCCTCCTCAACAGGTGTCTGCTCCATCCACTTCTGTCGATGTTCCTCCTCCGACTCCATTGAGCTCTGAGCCGGAGTTCGTTGGGGTTCGAGTAGTGGAACCGTCGGCTCCCAATAACTCTTTCTACTTCGGTTCTGATTCCCTCGATGGTACCGTCCCTCGAGGGATCTGGGCGCCGGGTCTCACTCTGCTCCGAGGGGGCGAGTAGCATTGGACCCTTATCCGACCCCGTTCTCCCTCTCGGAGCTTCGGCGCAGGTGAGCTCGGCTCCTACATCGTCATCGGAGCAGTCTCCCTCTGTGCAGAGAGGGATTCCGATTTCCTCGGAACCAGAGCCTTCTCTGCATCGTGGCAGGGATGCCTTCGATGTCATGAGGAGTTTGCTGGCCACTGAGTCTGCTCCACTATCTGCCCCATCGGCTCCGTCCCCTGTAGTGCCTGTGCCAACCTCTGCTCCTCCTCCAGACCCCAAGCGTGGGGAACTGGCGCTCCAGGGCACCCCATTGGGTATTTCCTCCTCTTCCGAGGCCTCCCCTGACCATTCAGAGGAGCCCCCTCATAAGAAGTGCAAGAGGAAGCACATACTCCCCTGAGTCTGTCCCTTCTGATACAGACGTAGATGACTCTGAAGGGTCCCAGAGATCCCCCTCTAAAGATGTTTCCTTTTCGAACATCCTCGAAATGCTTAAGCAGCGGGGGAACTGGAATCCCCTAGCCCCTACCGAGGATGAGTCTGTATTCCTGGATGCAACAACAGACGCTGCCCTTGTGGCAGAAGTGGTCCGCAGAACCAGGGCAATAGAGAATCTTTCTCTGAGAAGCCCTTTCAACATCCCTGAAGGGTTGCCTGACTGCCCACCTCTGGAGGCAGTCGGGGGAAGACTTTCTCTGTACCCAGAAGCCTGGCAAAATTTAACGCAAGACAAATGGGGTGTGGTCAGTTACATCCAGAGGTTATAAAATTCCCTTCTCTCAGCCCCCTTTTACATTCCAGCAGATCCCTTCCAGATGTTCCACCCAATCTGAGGGACCAAGCAGTCATAGAAGTTTCAAAACTGCTAAAAAAAAAGTCATCCAGGAAGTCCCGGCAGACCAACATGGATCCAGAACTTACTCAAGGTTCTTTTTGGTACCAAAAAAGACAGGGGACTGGAGACCGATTCTGGATCTCAGCAGACTGAACAAGTCTGTTCAAAGAACAAAGTTTCGGATGGTCACGCTACAGTCCATTCTACCCTTTTTGGGTCAGGACAATTGGATGTGCTCCATAGATCTTCAGGATGCATACTATCACATCAAAATGGACAGGCGTTCCAGGAGATTGCTTCGCTTCTGGCTGGGAGCCAGTCATTACCAGTTCAGAGCTCTGCCCTTTGGTCTCACCACAGCCCCCAGGGTGTTCAAGTGTATGGCAGTGGTCACGGCTCACCTGAGACGTCAAGGATTCCAGGTGTTTCCGTATCTAAACGACTGGCTCCTCACTGCTACTACCAAGCATCAACATCTCCAAGCCAGGGACTACACAATCTGCTCCCAGCTAGGCATCACAATAAACTTCAAAATATCTGCCTTGTTACCCTGTCAATCTATTATCTATATAGGAGCAGACTTGGACACAAGGAGAATGTCCGCAAGGCTGCCGCCAGACAGGGGGTCTACAATTCGCCAGCAAGTTCAAATTCTAATGCAGAGCAAAAGGATCCAAGTCAGGTTCGTCCTTCAAACTCTGGGTTCCATGGCAGCGGCAATTCTTCTAATCCCTCTGGGCGCTTTCACATGAGAATCCTTCAGTGGCTTCTGTTCACACAATGGTCTTTCCAACAGCTGCCCATGTCTCACATGATCATGATTGCAGAAGCATGCAAAAGGTACCTTTCCTGATGGATGGTCTCCCCACTAGTGTCTCAGGGCAGACCCTTCATTCAGCCCCCTCCGGTGGCCACAGTGACCATAGACGCCTCCCTGATAGGGTGGGGGGGCATTATCAGGGCAGGACAGTTCAAGGCACTTGGCAGCCTCACGAGTACCATCTGCATGTAAACGTCCTAGAAATGAGAGCCGTGCTTCTAGCGTTGCAAGCTCCTCAGGACTCTTTCCCTTCTAGGACCATTGCAATTCAAACGGACATGTCTGGTGTGGTACATCAACAAGCAGTGTGGAACCAGGTCCTATCCCCTATGTTGAGAAAGTACTTGGACTCTGGCAGTGGGCGATTTTCCTTCCAACGATTTCTGATTGCAACGCACATCCCTGGGAGGTCCAATGTCATAGCGGACAGGCTCAGCAGAGCTATTTTCATGCCTCATGAGTGGTCTCTCAATCGGGTAGTTGCGGATCTGATCTTCCGCAAATGGGGACAGCCTTGCTGCGATCTTTTTGCCACCCCCTTCAACAGCAAATGCAGCAACTACTTCTCCAGTCTTCCGCTTCCAGGTCACTCTCCCAGAGACGCTCTAGTCCACGATTGACTTTAGGGACTCCTTTATGCCTTCTCTCCATTTCCCCTGATACCGAAGCTCATACAGAAAGCTATATCATTGGGTTGCAAAAATTATCCTCATTGCCCCCTACTGGCCTCGACAGATATGGTTTCTGTTCCTGCATTATTACCTTCTCAAGCAGCCCTGGACTCTGGATCCCATTCCAGACCTGCTGATTCATCAGTCAGGTGGGTTGCATTAATCCCCTCAAACACTCCAGCTCACAGCTTGGTTGCTCCATTTCCAGCCCTAGCCAGACTTCCCAGCATTTCCCCTGCTGTGCGTGAGATTATTGTGTCCTCTCACAAGTCCACAACTAGAAAAACTTATGCTAGTAAATGGAAACGTTTTTCTTGTTGGGCAGAGGCTAGGAACATGACTCCCTTTTCAGCCCCAGTCCACGAAATTTTGGAGTTCGTAGCACAACTCTTTCATTCTGGGTCCTCTTCTGCTACAATCAGGGTTCAGTTGGCGGCCATTTCTAACTTTCATGTTGGGTTGTCTAATTCAAACATTATGTCTCATAAGTTCTGTAAAGCCTTTCTAAGAGGGATTTCTCTCCTTAGACCTCCAGTGAGAGATCCCTCCTTGGGACCTTAATTTGGTACTAACCTCTTTAATTATGCCCCCCTTTGAACCTGCAGCATCCTGCTCAATTAAATTCCTATCTTGGAAAACACTATTTCTGGTGGCTATTACATCAGCCAGACGCGTCTCTGAACTTCGGGCACTGTGTTCGTCCTCCATACTTGGTTTTTCATAAGGATAGGGTTGCTCTGAGGACTAATCCATCTTTCCTTCCGAAAGTCTGCTCAGTAAATAATTTGAACCAATCTATAGACCTTCCTGTGTTTTTCCCTAACCACACCAACAAGGCAGAATGCAAATTACACCATTTGGACGTTCATAGACAATTATGTTTTTACTTGCATAGGACCAAGGATACAAGGAAGTCGGACCAACTATTCCTTTCCTATGCTCTAGGCAAACAAGGTCTCCCAGTTTCCAAAGTGACCTTATCCAGGTGGTTGTCTCACATTATTACCTTCATTTATCAGTTGAGAAACAAAGACTTGCCTGTCAAACCGAAAGGTCATTCTACTAGGTCTTTGGCCACCTCTGTAGTCTTCCAATCTAGGCTGCCCATGGATTCTATTTGTGCAGCTGCCATGTGGGCAAATCCTCATACTTTTATTTCTCATTACAAACTAGATATGGTCTCCAGGAGCAGAGCTGACTTTGGTTCCAATGTTCTGAAGAGTCTGTTCCAGTGAGCCTCCCAGTATTGTAGGTGCTAGGGACGCTGTTCCAACCAGCAAGAACGAAGGCGGGATAGACAACTTAACATAAAGAAGTTATGTACCTACCATAATGTTCCATGTTAGTTGTCTTCATCTCGCCGCCTTCTTGCGTCCCACCCTCAGTCCCCCTGTCCTATTGGACCGAGAGGAGTTTTGGTTTCACTTGAGTATTCTCTGGTTTGTTTCCTCTACTGACTTAGAGAATATCATAGGTATGCTCAACCTGTTCTTAGGCAGGTTGTTTCTCTGGTTGAGTCTGGGGTTAGCTGTTACAAATGAGATCTGGGTAGCTAGCGCTAGGCATCATGGGATAAGGGGTAACCTCTAGCCAGTAAATGGCTCTCGAGCTATAGAAGATGGCCGAGTCGGAGCCGAGGATTGGCTCCGATCCCAACCAGCAAGAAGACGACGAGATGAAGACAACTAACATGTAACGTTATGGTAGGTACATAACTTCTTTTTCATTAACAACTTGAAACGACTGTGAAAATGATTGGATTCTATAGAAATTTCAGGCTTCCTCAAGAAGTATGTGCATCCCCTATGTGTTAAGTCTAAAGTTGCTCCCATCCAATGTCCAAGCCTTTGAAGATGCTTTTGAGATTGTAAACTAGATTCCCAGTCACCAGCACCTGTACTCTGCTAGCATTTTTAATTATGTTGGAAGAAAGGGCTCTGTATCTTTACAAAAAAATCCGGAGACTAGTTGATACTGTCTGATGCCGTGAGGTGGTCCAGACTGGCCCTTGCTAACATCATCCTTCCTAACCATTCATATTGGGAAGGAAGTGTGTATACCTCTGCAATTCCGGATGTAAGGGCGGTTAATTGCCAAGCTCATGGAGACCTTGGTCAGAATATATTTAAGAAGCTTTCTTAAGCTTGACTTTCCAAACATGTGCTGACTTCACTTAAGCAGGGCAGCATGCCTTGCTAAAGATTCAGACTTTATTCAAGGCTTTCAGGTGACATATTCTTAATACTCCAGTTAGACATTGGCTTTTTGGACCATCATCTCATGATATTGGGGGGGGGATGTAAAACTTGGGGGTTAGAGACTACCAAACAGTGAAGCAGTTCTTTGATGCATTTGTCCTCCAAGTACAATAGGCATTTCCCTATCTGTCGTCCTCCTAGGAAATGGGCATTCCAACCAAAGGAAGCCATTTTAGGAAGACACTTCGGGAGGTGAAGTGACCAGGGCAGACAGCAAAGGCTAATGTTGAGGCAGTGATGTCTCCCCTTACCCACACAATGCCCCAGAGTGATCTTGCAGAGACTCACCACCAACAACCTAAAGTGAGGAAGACTGGCCTCTTAACAGAAGTTAGTGGTTTGTCTTGACCTCCAACATGTTAGAGGCAGTTATATCCAGCTACAAAATAAAGTTCAGCAGTTCACAGCCTTCATAGGGATACCTCAGACTCCCCCATCCCTGACATCTCTAACAGGCAAGGAGGGAACAGAGGGCTTCTGTAGACCATTCATTGTGTCAAGCAAAAACTTGTCTTAAGATACCTGCTAGCTCTGTGTCTCAAACAAATGCTTACCTTACAGTCTCTTATTTTACTGCTGCCAAAAGCCATTATGGCCACTTAGGACATGAAGGGTACTCACTTTCGTATGCAATTTTTCATGGATAGCCCATTGCATTAATTTCTGCTACAAGCACCATGGAAAAACTACCCCACAGGGGATAAGATCACATTCCACCAGGGCTGCATCTACCTCTGCAGCATTTCTCAGAGGAGTCACTACCAGGGACATACTGGAAGCTGCTACCTGAAGCTCTGTACATACCTTCACCAAGCATTACCACCTGCCCATCTTTTCTAAATCCAGAGCTGGAGTTGCACAGCTGTCTTGCAGGGCTTAGTAGCTGCCACTAATGCTCTTTATCTACCTCCTCCTCTCTTCCTTTGCTTTGGGAATCAACCCAATGTGATGACTGCAACAGTGAAATACGAAGAACCTAGTACAGTTGTGTACATTTACCATAAATGTAGATGTTAGAGTGTATTCACTGTTGCAGTCCTGGTTACCCTACCTCCAGCCTCCCCTGACTTCTCTTGTCTGCTGGGAAAACTACTTGAGTACAAACTCCCAGGCTCAACCAGCATAGGTGACAGGTGTTCCCTACCGGAGGTCAACCCGTCACTGGTTAGATCAGACCATAAACTAATCACCCTGGATGTCCACACACCACCACCCAACCAAGGAAACCACAGTGAAAAACTTTTCTAAAGCAAACTTCACCTTACTTAAGGCAGAGGTGGTAAGTTTCACAGCCCCCACGCTAAAGGATAACACTGCCCAAGATGCAGACTCATTTACAATTCCACTCTGTGAGCACCTACAAGGATGCATGGATCGTGCCATCCCTAACAAAACCAAGACTCACTCCCCTAAGGGAAGGAAACCAGTCTGGTGGACCCCTGCCATAAACAGGTTATACAACAGAAGGAGGAAACTAGTTCAGAAGAAAAGCAAATCCCAAGAAGGAAAGACATCCCTGATCAGTAAGAAACTAAGGTCCCTCATAAAATCATCCAAGGCTAACTTCGAAAGAAAAATAGCCAAGGATTTGAAAGATGACCACAAAGCCTTTAGTTATGTCAAGAATCTAAGTGGCAACTTGCAGATATGCTGTGAGCTAGTGCAAAATAGCACAAAATATACTGAACCTACTGATATTGCCAACATCCTGGCAAATAGATTCATTGCAAACATCACCTCCCTCCCCTTCAAAAGGGCCCACAACAATACCGGAAAAGTGCAGTGTCCCGGAAATCACAGAAGCACAGGTGAAAACAGCCCTTTCAAAAGCCAAAAAAACCAGCATCAATGGGGCCAGATGGTGTCCCAGGCTGCATCTTGCACGAACTGCAGAACGAACTAACCCCCCACCTAAACACACTGTTCAACCTCAGCCTCTCCACAGGCTACATGCCCATAGAATGGCGCACAGTAACTGTTATTTCACTCCACAAAGTAGGGGCCACAACTGACCGTGGTAACTATCGCCCCATAAGCCTGACTAGCCTGGTCTGCAAGGCTATGGAGCGCATCATCATGGAATTCATTAACAAAGACCTTGGGAACCTCCAAACACTTGACCCGACCCAGTTTGGCTTTAAGGGCAGATCATGCCTACTAAACCTGGTTGACGACTTTGAGACTATCACCAAGGCCATAGATGAGGAAAAGGTGGTTCACACAGCCTACCTCGATCTTGCCAAGGCGTTCGACACCATTCCTCACTCGGGCATTCTAGAAAAACTCAGCCTGAACATAAACCTCTACGTCACAAGATGGGTTGCCAACTGGCTTACAGACAGAACTCGCACGGTAAGAATAATGGGCTCCAGGTCCGATTCTAAACCAGGCACAAGTGGTGTTCTGCAAGTCTCTGTTCTGGGACCTCTACGGTTCGGCATATATTTCTCAGAAGTACAGGCAAACACAGGAGGACTATGGCTAACCAAGTTCACCGATGACTGCAAACTGGGAGCCATCTCTGGCTGACACGGACATCCTTCAAAAAGGCCTTACTGAGACACACACCTGCTGTCAAAGTCATGGCCTCAAGCTAAATGCCAAAAAATGCATAGTCATCCCATTTGGGGAAAAACAAAACACCCACAAATTACCACATAGGTGGCAACCCCCTTAATACAGAAAAGGTGAGAGATCTGGGGACCCAGCTAGAGATAGTAAGCTCTCCTTTGACAGTCATATTGCCAAAGTAGTTAGGAAATCCTTCTATGTGGCCCATCTAATTACTAAGGGGTTCGCATCTAGAAATAGAGGTTATAGTGCCCCTCTACTCGTCACTCATCAGACCCATCATAGAGTACAATGCCCCATTTGGGATGTACCTCACAAGATACTTCAACAGCTGGAAAGACCACAAAAGCACCTCACCAAGAGGATTACTGACCTCAAACATATGTCCTATGCAGCCCGACTGAAAAAATTCCGGCTGTACTCGGTGGCATATCGCTTACTCGGAGGTGATCTCTGCCTGACTTACAAAGCTATGTCCAACTCAGAATTGATGAACATGCTCCACCTAAAGAAATCCAAGTCACTGCGAGCCATGCGCTCTTGTGAGCTAAACCTCGCCACAACAATAAATAGAACATGCTGGAGGGGATAGATTCCTATCACAGAGACTCCCCCATCCTTTGGACCAAAATTCCTAACTACATTAGGCAGAGCCCCGCACTAACACTCAAGAAAAGCCTGATGAGTGGATGGGTAACAGAAAATACACCCCTGGGATCACTTCATTGGCTCTGCTTGACCGAGGCTCAGTTAATTAATCAATGGGGCAGCGAAAGCGGACACACTCTGGCTAGGCTTATAAATGCCCTCTGGCAGATAGCCTAGTACCTACCTGTGTGTGTGTGTGTGTGTGTGTGTGTGTGTATATATATATATATATATATATATATATATATATATATATATATATATATATATATATATATATATATATATATATATATATATATATATATATATATATATATATATATATATATATATATATATATATATATATATATATATATATATATATATATATATATATATATATATATATATATATATATATATATATATATATATATATATATATAATATATATATATATATATATATATATATATATATATATATATGTATATATATATATATATATATATGTATATATATATATATTATATATAATATATATATATATATATATATATATGTGTGTGTGTATATAATATATATATATATATATATATATATATATATATATGTGTGTGTGTGTTTATATATATATATATATATATATATATATATGTGTGTGTGTGTTTATATATAAATCCCACCCCCCACGTGTATTTGCTTTATGATGGGGGTGTACCATACCATGTAATTGCTTCCTGTTGTGGGGACAACTGACATCTGGGGCAGGAAAAACTGATGCAATGACGTCTGCTGCATGTTTTATACTCCTGATGTCATGGAAGAAGCGACTGCATCTGACACCGAAATCCAAAGACTCTGGTATTCAGGCGGGCTGAGGGCTACCTGCAGGCATATAACCCAAATGTGATGACTGCAACACATCTACATTTATGGTATGTGTACACAACTGTACTTTTCTGCAATCACTAGGTGAGTGTAATCAGGTCATGTGTTACCATGGAGAAGACCAAATTTGACCCTTAATCCCTGTTACTCTAGTTTGAAAGGGTATACCAGTGTCCACAGCCCCTTCAAATGATTAGCAAGCTGCGTTTGCATTTATTATGATTACCATGTGAAGATACTACTCTGACATGTAAAAGAGTACTGCTAGAGTGGTTTCTTTTGCAGCCTTGTTTTAGTGCGTTAGCACAGAGCATCTGTGAAGTTGGTAATGAGCAACTCCATTCATACATTCTGCAGCAGTGATCCCAGTGATGACCATAGCTCGTCTGTGTTCTAAATCTTAACAGTAGATGGTCTGATTCTGAGCAGTGCTATAATGTAAACTGCCTTCCAGCAACTTTCCCTGATCTTAATTGTATGCGAGTGACTTGTTTCAAGGGTAATATGCATATGTGGGTTATTTTTTTGAGCTAAAAACTTAAGTGCTATCAATTAAGAAAAGAAAAACTAATACACACCTCATCTAAACCTAGTCTACATTACATAAATTCGAAAACACTAATAGTTATACAGACATGTCTTTTTGCAGTCCATTATGGATGTATAGTGTGTATGCATGTAGTGTATAAAATGCCTGTTGTTTGTAAGTATACACATATACATGTATACAGATACATGTATGTATACACACATACACATGCGTTTGTGTGGGGTCAAAGCCTCCGAATCAGTAAATATGCACTTACCTCTATCTACTTCATTTTGCTGCTTGTGCTTAGTTCAACTGCATTTAGTTTGCCTTAATTATTACTGCTTGTTGGTAGCCTTACTAAATTGATGACTGTATTCTGGTGAATCGTTGCTTTAATTGCGCTGTCTGTTACTGTTGATTGTGAGCTACTGTTTAACGATTATATTTCATTGCTATCTACTGCAGTTCGTTACCATTAAACTTCATTTACTGCATTTTGTTGCTGTTTAACTGTATTTTCATACTGCAAGTTCTATTCTTTTGACTATAAGTGATTAATCTATGCTTCATTGTGAGTTTCTTACTGACTTTTGAACCTTAAAACTGAGTAGCGTAGCCGATAACAGGTCTGCTCATCCAGAGCTTCAGATGCACAATTTTTTTTTCCCCCCAACTCTTTTTGAGGTATTCCAGCTACAAGTTTTCCCTTAGCATTTGTTATCATCTAGTAGTACTACTCTTAGACCTTTGTCCCTTTACTCTACTCTTTCAGTTTCTGACAAATAAGGATGGACAATTTCCTATGTTTTTGTCTGCCAGTCTGGTCGATATGGACAAACTAGTGCCACTGCTGCTACTACTTCTTCCTCCTCTTCACATCAAGCACCTAGCATCATTGCTCTGTCCCCCACAAACCAGCATATCTGGCACTGAGAAGGTTGGCAGCATGAACACCACACCTACACAACACACCCCCACATATGCAGAGGTCCTCAACAAAAGCATACCCAAACAAGAGGCATAAACGCATGCAAACTCCACTCCCCACCACACATAGTCCACACACCTGTGTATCACAACCACTAAGGCATAAACATAACCCTAAGACATTAGTCATAGGAGTTTCCATTGTGAGACGCACAGATGTGCCCCTCACCAGGGTGGATAAGGAGAAAGTTGCGGTTAGTTGTTTTGTCTGGTGCCAGAATCTGCCATATCACCAATGCATTCAAGTCTCTCAGCAGGTGCTGCTATGACTCTGTTGTAGTCCATATTGGAGTTGAATGACTTGAGACGTACCTCTCAGGACTATATGAAGAGAGACATGATCGAGCTCTCTGAGTATGTGTCCCAGACAGGTATGTCCTAGCTTTGAGCAGCATTCTACCGTCACCCAGAATGACACTTCAATACGAACAGAAAATGATTGACTGTAACAATTGGCTTAGTTTCTGTTGTCATTCCAAGGGGATCCAGTACCTGACAGTCTGGGATGACATGATTGACGAGCCACGATGCTTTACCAGAGATGGCCTGCATCATTCTCCTTTGGGCTTCAGGCTCCTGGCAAAGGCTCTTGCCCCCCCATAGTGTCTTTTTTTTTTTTTTTAGGCAAATCCCGAAGGTCAAAACTGCCAACATAAAAGTTTCATCAAAACATAAATAAAAGGTCATGCTGCTAAACTCTAAACATGAAACTGTACCCATTGAAAGCATTCTAAACCCTGGAAGAAGCTGACATTTCTGCAGTAACAAACTGGTTCAAAGCTGCAGGGAGCACCCCAGCCATACCAGGTACTCATCCTATCACTGGAAATACTTCAGATGCAGTTGACAATTGAAGAGACCCTTATTCAAATCATAGATAGCTACAGGCTTCCAACTCTGACTCAAGATGCCCACTCCACCTACCTGGACCTCTTCGAATCTATTAGGATTCAGTCCTTTACCCTGATCCTGGGCGACTTTAACTATCCAACTATAATTTGGAAAAAATACTCGTGATAAAACACAAATGCCCAGCAATTTTTTGTCAATGCAAATACCTTGGTCCATTTGGTTGACACCCCCCCCCCCCCCCAGAGTTGAAAATATGTTGGACTTGGTATTAACCAACATGAGTAACCACTGCATCATCCCTGGTCACAAAGCAGTCACTTTCAAAGTCAGTATCACCCCCCCCCCCCCGAGTGAAACAGCTTCACAGCCCCCTGAGTGAAGGTATAAACAGTTTCAAAGCCCCCTCCCCCTCCTTAGGAACTGGCACATATGTCCAAACCTACACCAAACAGGGTGAAGTCATCCTTCTCAAGGAAGAGTAAACCTGTCTGGTGGACATCTACAATAAATAAACTCTATAATAAAAGGAAAAAATTGCTGTCCAGGACCAAGGAGGAGCAGGGGTCTAATTGGAAGGAGTCTCTCCTTGGCCTGAACAAGCAAATAAGAGCACTAGTGAAATCCTGTAATGCAAACTTCAGGTCCAAACTGGCCACATCTACTAAAGACGGTCATAAGGCTTTCTTAACATATGTCCGCAATGTCAAGGGAAGCACCCAGATCTGCTCAGAACCTGGTGGTCAAGAACACCACTTACACAAACCCTGTAGATATAGCCAACCTGCTGGCAGACAGGTTCAGTGAAAACTTCACTCCTCTGTTCCCCCATCAGTAAAATGGGACATCCCCAGTACCTCCCCCCTCCCCTTATATCTAGGGAGCAAGTCATCACTGCTCTCTCAAAGGCAAAAAATGCAGCCTCCATGGGACCCAATAACATCCCAGGCTGCATCCTACATGAACTCTGGCAGGAACTTGCAGCACCATTAGGCACCCTATTCAATCAAAGCATGAGTACCGGCTTCATCCCAGCCGAATGGAGGACAGCTACTGTTATCCCTTTGCATCAAGGTGGGGTGTCCACTGATCCAGGAAATTGTAGGCCCATCAGCCTAACTAGCCTGAGCTGCAAGGCCATGGAGCAGATTATCATGGACCTCGTGAACAAGGACATTGGCAACCTCCAGACACTTGATCCCACACAGTTTGGTTTTGTCAAGGGGAGGTCATGCCTGTTGACCATCTCAATCAACCATATTTATCATATAACCCACCTAG
This sequence comes from Protopterus annectens, assembly GCF_019279795.1. NCBI lineage: Eukaryota > Metazoa > Chordata > Ceratodontiformes > Protopteridae > Protopterus > Protopterus annectens. Next base: position 863,356,044 of record NC_056741.1, on the reverse strand, counting down.
TCACAATAGGGGAAGCCACCTCAAGTAAGTAGACCCATAACAAGCAGTGTCCCCCAGGGATCGATTTTGAGGCCTCTGCTGTTTGGGATATACCTCTCAGAGGTGCAGGCCACATCTAGTGGGCTATGGCTGACCAAGTTTGCAGATGACTGCAAGCTGGGTGCTGTCTTCAATTCTCCCTAGTGATGTGGACGTCCTCCAAGATGGTCTCCCCCAAACACATGACTGGTGTCAGAAACATGGCCTCAAACTGAATTCCAAAAAATACATCATCCCTTTTGGGAAGAGTGACGTCACCACCAGTCGTGAGGGACTTGGGCACCCAGTTTGAAAGCAAATTGATTTTGACGCCTACGGAAAGCTTTCTACATGGCCCATCTCATTAGTAAGGGTATCTCATCCGGGGACAAGGTGGTCATAACATCCCTGTATTTTTCCCTTATTAGACCCATTATTGAGTGCAGTGCCCCTTTCGGAATGTACCTGACAAAGCACATGCAGCAGCTGGCGAGACCACAGAGGTTCCTCACCTGGAGAATCCAGGGCCTCAAAAGTCTGCCCTACGCAGATAGTCTAAAAGACCTGTCCCTCTACTCCGTCTCTAATAAACTCCTCAGAGGTGACCTCTGTCTGGCATACAAAGCAATCTCTCACTCTGCCCTGATGGGACTACTGCATATCCGCAAGTCAAGCTCCACTCTAGTAACCTGCATGTGCGACCTCAACCTGGTCTGTGACATCAATAGGATGTGTTGGTGAGACAGATTTGTGTCCCAGAGACTCCCCCTTTTGTGGATTAGACTCCTTCTCCACGTAAAGCAAAGTACCTCATTAAACCCTTTTAAGCGCAACCTGGATAACTGGATGGGGAACTGAAAATACGCCCCTGAGATTCCCCCGTGTCCTGCTTGACAGTAGCATAGGGTGCTGACTTGTTGGAACATGGGTTAAATTCGTAGCTAGGCTTGTAAGGGCCTCAGGGGCAATAGCCTAGTAACTTCCTATGATTACATCTGCAGATTTATCTACTGTAGCTTAGGAGTAGATAGTGTCATTAAGTTGTGTTTTGATGAAGTGAGCTTGGATAGTCACATACATCTGTATTTTATTTATCTTCTGTTGATTGGGTTTGTCCCACTATCTAGTAGCCTCTTCACGAGAGAGCCGAGCTGGTATTCTACTATTCATTTTTTGTGCATTTGTGTGTTGCCCGCATGCTGAAGGCATAGTAAGAATCCTCCTGAGTTCACAGCTGATCTGTTGAGGCACCACTTGGAAGGTGCATTTAAGAATGGCCTAGTCTGGTTGAACCAGAAAGACCTAAAGATGGTAGACACTGCAGTCCTCTTCGCTCACCATATTTTTGACATCTCTGATGTGGGAGGTGACTGACTTGATTTCAGTAGGTTACTGCACAGCTGTATTAGTTTAAGGTTGTTAGAGCAGGCAGTGAAGGACATCAGTCAGTCCAGAAGTTGATCTAGCTATTTGGAGGTATTGTCAATATAGAAGTAGACTACATCAATACCACTTCCAAATATTTAATCTTTTTAGATTTGCATTCCAGATGGCACACAGCCAAGTGAAATTCATGCTCATATTTATGCCATCTTCTTTTTTATTGTGTGAAACCGTGTACAAAGTATGTTCCATTTTCATTAACACTCAGCTTACTAAGTAGAAGGAACTCTCTGCGAGGGGATGACCTTGGAATACTTTAACTTGCTGTTGCACAGTATGCAGAAGGAAACTGTGAGAATCAACCCCAGAGCTACAGAAGGAAGATTGTTAGCAACTCAGCTTTGAGCCTTGGCAATAAACTGCCAAAAAGTGATTGTATGAATGCATGCTGCAGGACAAGGTTATCTCTGTATAAATTTGTTTTGAATGGTATGATAATCAGTAGTAGTCTTTAGAAAAGTCCAGGTGTGATTTATTAAAGGTATCTGACATTGGCAACTAAAAAGGCAGAGAAGACTTATCTTACATGCGTGCTGATAAACAGCAGGTAAAACACTTGGTATGGCTTTGGAACAAGCCAGCAGGTATATTGTGTATTCTGTGTGTTGGCTCATTCTGGTCTGAATTTCCCATGGGATGCATTGATGGAGACTCCCGACCTCTAGAATATTTTGCAGATTATTTTGTCACGTGTGATGTAATTCCATTGTATGATTCAATAGATCATAGTTACAAATATATGCTGTCATTTTAGGTAGTTTTTTTGTTTCTGTTTGATTGTATACAAGTAATTTATGTTTTTTGTTCTTTCAGTAATCGAGCAGCACTGCACCTGTATTCAAATACTCTGAATTTCCAGTAAGTATTTTATTTTAAATTTTATGAGATTGTGTTGAATGGAAACTTCTTTTTATGCCATTTTGTGGTCAACCTCCTACCCTATTGCTGTTGTGTTCTTAAAGTTGGTAAAACTGGTCTAACAGCTTTTGTGGTATCTGATTCTCATTCTTTGTTCTGACAGAGTGCTTCTCAAACAGTCTGGAAGTATAGAGCTGATAAGTATATTTTTGGCACTTTAACTGTTCAGAGTTATGCATTGTCTTTATTTTTGCTTGACTGAATTATTTATACATTTGCTGCCAGAATTTTTTCTGATCTGTGCTGACACCCCCCCCCCCCCACATTCTCCCACTCTGTTGCTGTTGTGTTAAAGTTGGTGGCGCTTGCAGTTGCCCGACCCAACTGTAAATTTAATCTGGGACACTCCTCCCAGTCTCATCTCTTTAGCTCATTCTACCTAATACAGATATAGTTTGGAAAGGCCAAACCCTTAGTCCCTTAACCTTGAATTATCTTCTGTTCCTGATCTCTCCCTTTTTACTTGTGCATATATATATATATATATATATATATATATATGTATATATATATATATATATATATACACATGTATATATATATATATATATATATATATATATATAGATATATATATATATATATATATATATATATATATGTGTGTGTGTGTGTGTGTGTGTATATATATATATATATATATATATATATGTGTGTGTGTATGTATATATATATATATATATATATATATATATATATATATATATATATATATATATATATATATGTATATATATATATATATATATATATATATAAGACACTCAGCTGCTTGTATTGTTCTAATTTGTTTCTTCCTACTGCTGTTCATCTTGCTTTGCATTTTCCTGCTACTTGCTGCCTGTTCTCAAGTGTTCAACTGCATCTTTTCTGCTGCATTTATTATTGCTTGTCTATAGCCTGTCTAAATCAAGTATTATTCTAGAGTATTCTAAGCTTTTAGTTTTGGTTTAAGCACTTGGGCTTTAGGCCCACCCCTTAGCTCTCCCTGGCCTTTCTCCCCCAAATTCTGACAAATGTGGATCAACAATTTCCTACAGTTTCTCCTGCTAGCCTGGTTGATGTGGCCATCCTGAGACGGTGTAGCAACTGCCTCATGTACATGGACAACAATCTACTACCACCATCTAGGAACACAATTTGTGAGAGATGCATTTACATTAGGAACCTAGAGTCCAAGCGCTCTACCCCTCAAGCCAGTAGATCTGGCACCAAAAAGGTTGTCAGCACAATCACTGCACCTCAAACACCACCCACACCTACATATGCAGAGGTCCTCCACATAAACATACCCAAACAAAGGAGACCTTTGTGGCATAAATGCACACTATGTCCGCAGCCCTCCACACTGCATACCATGCGTAGTCCACACACCTCTGCTACTAAGTCTTCACCATAAACCCAACATATTCGTCATAGGAGACTCCATTGTGAGACGCACAGATGTGCCTCTCACCAGGTTGGATAAGGAGAAAGTCACGGTTAGATGTTCTTCGTCTCACATTGCTGCAGTCATAACCTGTGGGTAGTCCGCTGTCCTCGGTCAGCCCGAATACCAAAGAGCTAGGCTGGCGTCGGTCATTGTCGCCCAGAGCTGACGTCAGTATGTAGTAGTACTTAAGCGCATGACCGACGCCATATCCCCAGTCTTTCTTGCCGCGTGGTCCGAAGCAGAAGCAGCGTTTGCAAGTGCCGTTCGGCGTTCTGAAATTTTCATTTACCGAGTTTCAGACCGAAGACCAAGTTGGGCTAAGTACCCCGTTGGGGAAATTTTTGTCTTTTCTTGCCTCAGTTATCCGGATGTCAGAAAAAGTTAATAATTGCATTTCTTGTGGGAAACAGATACCTCATAGTCATTCTTTCTGTATTCCTTGCTTGGGGCCTGAGCACGACATGGTCAGGTGTCGCTTTTGTGCTAGATTTAATAAGCGCACCATTAAACGAAGATTAGATTGTGCCAGGCTTGTTTTTGGTAAACGGTGTAACTATAACATGTCGTCGGATCCTCCGCCCGCTACCGCTAAAAAGCGTAAAAATAAATCTTTGAGGTCTAAACCGGATGAGTCGTCCGTTGCGGACGCCGGTTCTACGGAGCCTCCGGTTGAATCTGTGGATCCTGCCGAGGGTTCAGCTGAATCCCAGGGGGAACCTTTACTTTTGCAGGAGTTGGCCTCTCAGGAGTTAGGCCCGGCTGAGGGTGCTTCTCGGGTATCTGTAGTTCCATCTTTACAAAAGGTTATTAGGCCTTCTTCTTCAGTGGCTAAAGGCCATGCTAAGGCCAAACCTTGTCTTGTTGGCCCTGGTCATAGTTCTAGCTCTCCAGCCCCTGTTCCTAAAAAGCATATGTTAAAAATGGCAGAGGACTTGATTACTTTGATCAGGGGTTCTATGCCCCCCCCCCCCCCAGAGAAGAGGCCTAGGGTGGAGGCAGACTTAGAGGGAATGAATCATTCTTCAGACTACTCTGATTCCTCAGCTGAAGAAATTCAGGATTTCCCTTCCTACTCAGACTCGGATGCAGAGGACTCCTGTCCTTCTGCTTCACCTCCAGAGGATTTTTCTTTTTCTGAGACCTTACATTCCATGAGGGAACATTTCAAGTGGGAAGGTCAGGATTTTTCAGATTCTCGGAAAAGGCTTAGGGAATTTTTGTTTCTGCCACAACATAGGCCCTTGGCTATTCCTCCTGTCTTAGATGTTGTTCAGGATGTTTTTTCTGAATCTTCCCTTAATCCTGATTCTTTGCCTCCTGCCCCTGTTAAGCCAGACAGATATTACAGAGTACCAGAAGCACATAAGTATTTGTACAAGAGTCCTAGAGCTGATCCGGAAACTATTATTCAAGGTCCGAAGGGTGTTAGGGCTTCTGTGGCTAAGAATCCAGTTCCTTTGGATAAAGATTCTAGAGCGTTAGATAGGTGGGGGAAAAAAGTTTACACCTCTACGTTAGCTATGAGGGCTTTGAATTGCCAATTTCATATGCTGAAGTATCAAAACTTTTTGTTAGGCCAATTGAAATCTAAGGTGGATGCTTTAGCTGAGGGTTTAGAGTGTAAGGAGCTCCAGGAGCTGGTTCATGCATCAGATCAAGTTGGCAAACATTCTTTGCAGTGTGGTTTCGATGCTCTTCAGGCTTCATCCAGGGTGGCTGCTACAGGTTCAGTTATTCGTAGACATGCCTGGCTTGAGGATCAAAATTTGTCCAAGCATGTTAAGGCTCGGATTTTGGATGCTCCTCTTCAATCTGAAGTACTGTTTGGTTCTCCTGTGGAATCAGTTTTGAAAAAGATGGAAGATAAGGCTAAGTCTATGCAGACGGTCAAGGATTTTATGCAGGTGCAGCCCCCTAAGTTTAGTAGGAATTGGCCTGCTAGAGGATGGTGTTATCTTTCTTCGGATTATCAGTCTAAGGGCAGTTCTAGACGTGGTAGAGGCAGGGCTCACGCTCAGGGTTCTTTCAGACCTAGGACTTGGAGTTCTCCTGCACAGTCTTCTGGTGAGGGCAGGGGTTAGCCCTTTCGTAACCAGACCCAATGACCTGTATCTTCAGCTGCCAGACCCTTCTTTACTGGCAGCTCTTCTAGGAGGAAAGTTGCGACTTTTCAAACAAAACTGGCATTTGGTCACCCAGGACAAATGGGTGTTGGATATAATAAATCAAGGTTACAAGTTTTATTTTCACACTTTTCCTCCTTTCAAAGGCATGCCGGATGTGCCTCCTCAGCAAAGGCTGGAGGCTCAGGAACAAATTTCTTTGCTTTTACAGATGGGGGCAATTCAGGTGGTCCCTCCGTCAGAAATAGGCCTAGGATTTTATTCCCGTCTGTTCCTAGTGCCAAAGAAAGGAAGCACTTGGAGGCCAATTCTGGATTTATCCATTCTCAATACCTACCTAGACATTCCAAAGTTCAAGATGTTAACATTACAACAACTTCTGCCTATGCTAGGCAAAGATCACTGGATGGTAACCCTGGATCTCAAAGAGGCCTATCTTCACATCCCTATCAGGCCCAGCTGCAGGAGATTCCTGAGATTTCGGGCTGGTACTTCTCATTATCAGTTCTCTGCATTGCCCTTTGGTTTATCTACTGCGCCCAGGGTATTCACAAAAGTTCTGGCTCCTGTAATTGCTTTCTTCAGACAGAGAGGAATACAAATTTATCCTTATCTGGACGATTGCCTGATTCTTGCTCAAGACAAAGACAAGTTACTACAACATCTCCAGTATGTAATGGCAGTTTTAAGGTGCCTAGGGTATTCTGTGAACGAAATAAAGTCCAGTCTAGTGCCCTCTCAGGACATGTGCTTTCTGGGTGTGTGACTTAATACAGCTTCTCAGATGGCATTTCTGACCCCGGACAAACAAAGAACTCTTCATCTATACTTCCAGCAGTTATCAGTAATGTCCAGGCTGACTGCAAGGACAGTCCTTCAAGCCTTGGGGTTCATGGCATCTTGCATTCTAGTACTTCCCAATGCCAAACTGCATATGAGGAAGCTACAATGGTATCTCAAAAGTGTGTGGACTCAACACTGCCACGATTTGGACACTGTCATTCGGATTATACCTTGCATCCAGAAGGAATTCTTGTGGTGGGCTCAGGAATGTCACCTAAACAGGGGACTCTCTGTGACCCGACCAGAGGCAAACCAGATCCTAACGACGGATGCCTCGGACTTTGCTTGGGGAGCACACTTCAATGGGAAATTGATACAAGACATGTGGCCTCCCAAACTACTACATTTGCATATCAACATGAAGGAGATGTTTGCAGTCCAATTTGCCTTGATGGCCTTCAAGGACCTACTTCAGCCGGGACAGGTGTTGATTCAAACAGACAACAATACAGTCATGTGGTACATCAACAAGCAGGGGGGTACCCATTCCTACCCTCTTTGCAGACAAGCAATGATATTGTGGGAGACTGCTCTGAGTTTGCACATCAGTCTTCAAGCACGGTTTCTGCCAGGAGCACAGAACTCCCTAGCAGATGTATTGAGCAGACAAATTGTGGATCCCCACGAGTGGAAACTGGACCCTCGGGTATTCAAACGGTTAACCGTGGCTTGAGGAGCTCCAGACATAGATCTGATCGCTTCTCCACTGAATTTCCAACTTCCAAAATTTTGCACAACGATGTTTCACCCAAATGCTTGGAAAGTGGATGCGCTATCTTTCAGTTGGAACAACCTTCACGTCTATGCTTTCCCCCCTCTGCCTCTTCTTCCCAAGGTACTCTTGAAAGTCAGGCGAGACAAGCCTTGCATGATCCTAATAGCACCAGATTGGCCACGTCAGCATTGGTATCCTCTGCTGAGGAGTTTAATTCAGGAGCCTCCTTGGCCTTTGCCACAGATTCCTCATTTGTTGTCCCAATCAAACTATCATTTTCTCAATGTCCGGGTGCAGTCCCTGCATCTAACAGCCTGGCGTATTCTGTATTAGAACCGGTGGGGTCTCAGCTTCCTCAACAGGTTTTAGATGTCATTTTGGAAGCCAGGCGGCCTAGTACTCAAAGTGTATGCTGATAAATGGAGGAGATTTTTTTTTGGAGCACAGCAAAGGGCTTTGATGTTTCAGTACCTAATTTGAGTTTTGCACTACAGTATCTTACTGAATTACTGGACAAGGGCTTGTCATTCTCTTCTGTGAAGGTTCATGCTGCAGCCATTTCTGCTCACTATGATTGTGATCCTCCTTTATTTTCTCACCCTTTGTTCAAACAATTTCTTAGAGGGGCAAAAAATATAAGACCCCCACGTAGAGCTCCTACTCCTTCCTGGGATCTCAATGTTGTGTTGAAGCTTACTTTACCTCCTTTTGAACCTGCAGCTACGTCTGAGTTGAAGTTTTTGTCTTGGAAGACTGCTTTTTTGTTGGCCATTACTTCTGCTAGGAGGGTATCTGAATTGCAGGCACTCATGGCAGTTGAAACCTTTTTGATATTCCATAAGGATAGAGTTTCTTTGCATACTAACCCTACTTTTATGCCTAAAGTGATTTCTAATGTGGCCTTGAACCAGTCTATTCATTTGCCTACTCTTTATGCTGATCCCCAAAATAAGGGGGAAAAAGTCTTGCATTCTTTGGATATCCACAGGCAGCTACGTTATTATTTGAGCAGAACTAAAGAGTTCAGACAGACTTGACAGTTATTTGTTTCCTTTGCTTTGGGTTCACAAGGGAAAGCTGTTTCAAAGCAGACTATTTCTAAGTGGATTGGTCAGTGGATTGCTTTTTGTTATTCTCATCATGGGAAGAATGTTCCTGCTGGGATCAGACCTCATTCTACTAGGGCTACTGCCATATCTACTGCTTTTTTGAGGGTGGTAGCTACTAAGGATATTTTGGAGGCAGCTACTAAGCATTACCATCTCCCTCTTTATTCCAAGTCCAGGGCTGGGTTTGCCACTGCAGTTTTACAGGGCATGTTAGCAGCTCCTAATGCTTTTTAGTTTGCCAGCCTCCCTTTTCCTTTGCTTTGGGACTCTATCCACAGGTTATGACTGCAGCAATGTGAGACGAAGAACATAGTACAGTTTTGTACCTACCATAAATGTAGATGTTCGAGGATCTACATTGCTGCAGTCCTATTTTCCCTCCCTCCTTCCCCTCTATAGTTTGTGATTGCTGTGTTTCCTTTTGGGATACTCTTTATTTCTACACTGGTGGTTGTTGGGTGTTTACTATTTTGGCTCTGGCCTTTCATTTTTAGGCCTTCTGACATCTGGGGAAAGAAAGACTGAGGATATGGCGTCGGTCATGCGCTTAAGTACTACTACGTACTGACGTCAGCTCTGGGCGACAATGACCGACGCCAGCCTAGCTCTTTGGTATTCGGGCCGACCGAGGACAGCGGACTACCCACAGGTTATGACTGCAGCAATGTAGATCCTCGAACATCTACATTTATGGTAGGTACAAAACTGTACTTTGTCTGTCAGGTGCCAGAATCCACCACATCATATCAGCACTTCTCAACAACAGGTACTGTTATGACTGTCATAGTCTATGTTGGCGTGAACGTACTTCTCAGGACTGTATGAAGAGAGACATGATTGAGCTTCTCTGTGTCCCAGGCAGGTATGTCCGTAGCCTTAAGCAGCATTCTACCGTCACTCAGAATGGTGCCTCAATACAAACAGAAAATGACTGACTTTAACAACTGGCTTAGTTTCTGGTGTCATTCTAGGGGGATCCCAGTACCTGACGGCCTGGGAAGATATGATCAACAGACCGCGATGCTTTGCCAGAGATGGCCTGCATCTGTCTCACCTGGGCTTCAGGCTTCTGGCAAAGGCTCTTGCCTCCCCTGTAGTGCCATTTTTAGGAAAACTGATGAGGTTAAAACTACCAATATAAACATTTCAACAAAACACAAATTAAAGGTCATACTGCTAAATGCTCAGAGTCTAAACATAAAACTGCACTCATTGCAAGCATTCCTAACCCTGGAAAATGCTGACATCTATGCAGTCACAGAAAACTGGTTCAAAGCTGCGGAGAGCACCCCTAGTCTTACCTGGTTACTCATCCTGTCATACGTTCAGACCCCAAACTGTGGGTAGTAAAGCCAAAGGAAGTGGAGTTTCATTACACTTTAAAGACACACACACCTCCAGGCTGGTCATACAGTATGATGCACAGGAGACGCTCCAGGTGCAGTTAACCACTGACAAAGACCCCTGTTCAAATCGTAACTAGCTACCGGTCCCCAAATCTGACTCAAGATGCCCAGTTCACCTATTTGGACCCATTCAAATCTATCAAGATTCAGCCCTTTAACCCTGATCCTGGGTGACTTTAACTTCCCAAACATAGATTGGAAGAACTACTCATGCCACACCACAAATGCCCAGAGATTCCTTGATTTTTGTCAATGCAAATGCCTTGGAACAGATAGTTGATACCCCCACAAGAGGTGATAATATCTTGGACTTGATATTAACCAACATGAGTAACCACTGCAGCATCCCTGTAGTATCATCCTTCCTGGTAAGATCTGACCACAAAGCGGTCACTTTAGAAGTTACCATCTCCTCCAACCTCCCTCTAGCTAGGATCAGACATAAAAACTTCTCCAAAGCTGATTACAGCCTTGTGAAGTGAGGATATAAACAGCTTCACAGCCCCTGCCTCCTCTGTAGGAACAGGCACCAGTATCCAAAACTACATCAAAGCACTGTACGAGCATTTATATAGATGCATGGAATCGGGAATACCCAACAGGACATAATCCTCTGCAAGGAAGAGTAAATCTGTCTGGTGGACGTCGGCAATAAATAAACACTCTAACAAAAGGAAAAAATTGCTGTCCAAGACCAAGAAGGAGCAGGTGCCCAACTGGAAGCAATGTCTCCTTAGCCTGAACAAGCAAATAAGAGCACTAGTGAAATTCTGCAAAGGCAACTTAGTCCAAATTGACCACATCTACTAGAAGCAATCATAAGGCCTTCTTCACATATATCTCTGCAATCTCAAAGGAAGCACCCAGATCTGTTGAGAACTGGTAGTCAAGGACACCACATATACAAATGCCGTAGATATAGCAAACATGCTGGCTGACGGATTCAGCGAAAACTTTACCCCTCTGCCCCCCATCAGTAAATCAGGACATCCCCAGTACCCCCCCCCCTCCCCTTATATCTAGGGAACAGGTTATGACTGCTGTCTCAAAGTAAAAAAAATACAGCCTCCATGGGACACGATAACATCCCAGGCTGCATCCTACGTGAACTCTGGCAGGAACTTGCAGCACCATTAGGCAACCCTATTCAACCAAAGCCTGAGTATTTGCTTCATCCCAGCTGAGTGGAGGACCGCTACTGTCATCCCTTTACACAAAGGTGGAGCATCCACCAATCTGGGAAATTATAGACCAATCAGCCTAACTAGCTTGATCTGCAAGGCAATTGAGCAGATTATCATGGACCTTATTAACAAGGACATTGGCAGCCTCCAAACACTTGATCCCACACAGTTTGCCTTTGTCCAGAGGAGGTCTTGTCTGCTAAATTTGTTTGACTTCTTTGACAGTCACCAAAGCCGTGGATGAGGGGAAGACTGCACACCATCTACCTTGACCTGGCCAAAGCCTTTGACACCATTCCCCACTTGGGCATAATAGATGAACTCTCTCAACAAGGCATCAATTCTTATGTTACCAGTTGGGTAGCAAGCTGGCTCACTGATGGAACCCACGTAGTCAAAATAGGGGAAGCCACCTTAAGCAGTAGACCCCATAACAAGTGGCGTACCCCAGGGTTAGGTCTTGGGTCCTCTGTTATTTGGGATATACTTTCCTGAGGTGCAGGCCAAAAACAGTGGGCTATGGCTGACTTAAGTTTGCAGATGACTGCAAGCTGGGTGCAGTCATCAATTCCTCTAGTGATGTGTACATCCTCCAAGAGGGTCTCACTCAGATGACTGGTGCCAGAAACATGGCTTCAAACTAAATACCAAAAAATGCATCATCGCCATTGGGGAGTAATGTCCCCACAAATTATCACATTAATAACGTCCTAAGCACGCAATCAGTCATGAGGGATTTAGGCACCCAGGTTGATAGCAACAGTTTCATACAGACTCCTCAGAGATGACCTCTGGCATACAGTGTGATCACGAACCCCATCTTGATGGGACTGCTGCATAATCTGCAAGTCAAGCTCCACTCTAGTAACCCACACATGTGGCCTCAACCTGGTCTTTGACATCAACAAGACTTGGTGGGACAGATTTGTGTCCCAGTGACTCTCCCATCTATGGGATAGACTTCCTCTCCAGATCAAGCTGAGTACCTCTTTACTCCTTTTAAAGCGCAACCTGGATAACTAGATAGGAAACAGAAAATATACCCCTGGGATTCCACCCGTGTCCCTGCTAGACATGGGCATTGGGTGCTGATTTGTCTAAACATGGGCTAAACTCTTGGCTAGGCTTATAAGGGCCTCAGGGCCAATAGCTTAGTAATCTCCTATGATCCTGTGCCATTTTGCGTCAAGTGGGATTCCTGTTTATATTGCATACACTTCAGTTTTTCTTTGGGTATGTTGTACAGTGAGAGGCTGAATGGGTTACCATGTTGCAAGACTGCTCCCTTCTGGCCAAAAGTTTTTCTGTAAAACCGTGACCCTTTTCTTTAGCTGTCTGATAGGGACCTGGGTATGAACTTGAGGCCCTGCTTCTCAATCATTTTGTTGAAGCTTGCTTGCAGGTAAAAATGTATATATGAAAATTTGTGCTGAAATGGTTATTGGAAGGCAAAAAGATGACAGCAGATGTAGCCACCTAATAAGTCTAACTATTTGGGAAGTGTCCATAAAAGCTGAAGCAGCAGATTTAACTCTCATAGTTTTGTATGTTCAGTTTAGTGCTGTCAGCACCATTTTTTTAGTCTCTCTGATTTTGTATCTCTTGATTTTTCTCTCTTCTACCCACGAGTTTCTCTGTTAGTTTTTAAAAGTATTTGCAGAACATTAATTTGTTTTGTTGAGAGGATGATGTGTAGGTAGGTGTTGACAGGTTCATAGGTGTGTACTAGGCCAGTGGCCCTGGAGCCTTTACAAGCCTAGCCCATAGAAGTGCCCTGGCATTATGCTGTGGTTAGTTTCAGATAACTCTATCAAGTAGAGCCACTGGAGTGATCCCCGGGGTTAAATTTAGATTTCCCATCCACTCATCAAGATTTCTCTTGAAAAGGGTCAGTGAGGTGCTCTACTTGACATGTATGGGAAGTCTGTTCCAGAGCATGGGCAGTCTGGGTGATGAACCTGTCCCTCCAGCCTGTTTTGTTGATTATGGTAATGATGTAGAGGTCCCTGGAACATGTGGTGCAGAGGGATTGGGATTTCTTTAGGTATACCATTTCTAACAGGGTTGGGTCAGACATGGCTTTGCAAGTCAAGCAGAGATCGCCTCTTAATAGATGATGAGACAGAGAAAAGCTGGAGTTTTTTTTTGAGTCCGCCCATGTAGGGCATGTGGTTAAGGCCTTGGATCCTCTTTGTTGAGATACTTTTGTGGCCTTTCCAGCTGTTGCAGTTGTTTAGTGAGGTACATGCCAAATGGGGCATTATACTCTGATTGGTCTAATGAGGGAAGAGTAGAGAGATAATGACCTCTTCTGAATGCAAAACACTTGGTAATTAGGTGTGCTACATAGAAGGGCTTTCTGGCCACAGTGGCAATGTGGTGGTCGAAGGAGAGGTTGCTGTCAACCTGTGTCCCCAGATCTCTTATAATGCTTTTAGTGTTCAGTGGGTTACTATCAATGTGGTAATTAGTGGAAACTGAGTTTTCCCCAAAGGGAATGACTACACATTTTTTGTCATTGAGCTTAAGACCATTGTTTCGACACCAGTCGTTGGTCTCCGTGAGGCCTTTCTGTAGGATGTCTACATCGCTTGGGGAGTTAATAATGGCTCCCAGCTTGCAGTCGTTGGAGAACCTGGTGAGCCAGAGTCCCTCTGTTGGCCTGGAGTTGATGCCAAACAGGAAGGGACCCAGAACCAATCCCTGCGGGACTCCACTCGTGACTGGTCAGCAGTCTGACTTGGAGTCTGCTACTTTCACACTTTGGGTTCTATCTGTGAGCCAATTTGCAGCCCAACTAGCAATACAGGGGTTGATGCCTAGTTTGGTGAGTCTATCAGTAATTCCTGAGTGGGGAATGGTATCACAGACCTTGGCCAGATCGAGGTAGGCTGTATGAACTGCCTTGCCCTCATCCGCAACTCTGGTGACTGACTCAAAGAACTCAACCAGGTTGAGCAGGCATGATCTACCCCTTCACAAAACCAAATTGCATGGAATCCAGAGTTTGGAGATTCCTTATATCCTTGTTAATTAGGTCCATGGCCTTGCATATCAGACTCCTCAGACTAATGGGGCGATAATTCCCAGGGTCTGTAGTCGCTCCCCCTGTATAAAGAGGGATGACTGTATCAGTGTGCCATTCTGTAGGGACGAAGCCTGAGGTGAGGCTGTGATTGAACAGGGCACACCGGTGTGGTGCCAGTTCACTTTTTGGTTCATGTAGAACATGGCTAGGGATATTGTCAGGTCCCATGGAAGCTGTATTCTTGGCCTTGGACAATGCAGCTTTAACCTGTGCTGCAGTAATGCTTGGTGCTTGGCATTCTTCCCATATTGTGATTGCCCTTTTGGGGGGGGGGGGGTAAAGTTGGCCGACCAGTATGTTGGCAGTATCTGTCTCAGTATAGGAGGTACTATTGTGCATTATACCATGACCCCCCTCAAAACGACGCTGATTGGCCAGCCGCGTCTTCGCAATCGAGTTATACTAATGAAAAAGGTCCAGTCGCCGGACTTTTCCCATTAGTATAACTGCTTTTTAAACACTGTCTCGCTATCTTAAATGGGTTTAACATGGCGAGACAGCTTTAAATAAGCAACGGAGATCTCTGTTGCTTATGTTAAACCCATTTAACATAGCGAGACAGTGTTTTAAAAGTATGGAGAAGCAAGATCTCGTTGTTTTTTTGTCTCGCTTAAATGAGTTTGAGACAGTTTTAAAATAAACAACGGAGATGTCCGCTGCTTATTTAACTGTCTCGCTATGTTAAACTCATTTAACATAGCGAGAGCACTAAAAAGCAACGGAGATCTTGCTTTCCGCTGCCCACAACTCTGATGTTACTGCGCGGGCGCAGTACCGCATCAGAACTGCCGGATGCCAGACATCTGCGGAAGGGCAGCAAACAGGCATTGTACTATGCCATTATTTAAGAAAAGTAATAGTTTCTTTTCTTAAATAATGTCATAGTATAATAGCAATAACCTGGCCTGGGTGGTGTGTATCTTCAATTAAGTTGGCTTTGTTTGGTCCCTCGACCAAACCACGCCAACCGTGGTAATTTAGATTACCCCCACACCCCAAGCGTCATTTTACTATAGTAACTCAGAGCAAATCTGGGTATTGCCGTGGAGATTCTTGATATAACTGTAGATGGCTTTGTGGTTGTTTTTAGTGTCTGCTGCAATTTTGCCTTCATAGTTAGCTTTAGAGGTTTTGATGAGGAATCTCAACTTTTTGTTGAGGCTAATAAGGGAGTTTTTCCAGTCTTGGGAATTCACCTTTTTCTGCAGCAGTTTCTTCCTTCTGTTGTAGAGTTTAATGGCAGGGGACCACCAGATTGGCTTCCTTTTTTTGGAGGAGAGCGTCTTTGTTCTGTTGGGTATGGCTAGTTCCATGCATTTATGTACGTGTTCGCACAGTGCATTGGTGTATGATTCGGTGGTCATGCACCTATCTTCCATTTGCATGAGTGCTGTGAAGTTCGCCGCCTCTGTTTTTAGGAGCCTAAAGTCAGCTTTGGAGAAGTTCTTCATGGTAGTTACCTTTGCTGGTGGTGTGGGTGAGATGTAGATTTCCATGGTAATTAGTTTGTGGTCGGATTTAACCAGGGAGGAATTGACTGTTTTTGGTGGTGAGCAACAGTTGCCCATGTTGGTAATAACCATGTCAAGGATGTTGCTTCCTCTAGTGGAGGTACGAGTGAGCTGGTCCAGCATATTGGAATTAATGAATTCTAGGAAATGTTGGGCAAGTGTATTGCTGCATGAATAGTTTTCCCAGTTGATGGGAGGGGTAGTTGAAGTCACCCAGTATGAAAGTGGGTTGGACCCTAATAGTTTGCAGGGTGCTTAGGAACATGGAGTGAGTCTTGGGACATGTTTGGGGACCTGTAGCAGGCTACGACCTGAATCACCGTCTCTGATGGATTATGCTTGGCTACTAGTCTGGAGGTGTTCATATTCTTTATGAATATGGAGACACCACCACCTTTGGATTTTCAGTCCATGTTTTGGGGCCAAAAAGTGTGGAATGAGTTATAGCCTGGTACCACAGGAGTGCTTTTTGCTGCTTTAAACTAGGTCTCTGTTACAGCACAAATGTCAGTCAATGTTCTCCATTTTGAGGAGTGCTTCGAGCAAGTGCATCTTGAGCTTTAGACTTCTAGTGCTGAGCAGCATGACCCTCAGATTGCATTTATTTATAGCTGTTGCAGTGGTAATTTGGTCTTTGGAACACCGCCTAAAAAAGGCACTATAGGGGTGGGAAGAGCCTTAGCCAGTATCCAGAAACCTAGGGGTGACAGATGCAGGCCATCTCTGGCAAAGTATCCAGGTCTGTCAATCAGGTCATCCCAGGCATAGCATCCAGGTCTGTCAATCAGGTCATCCCAGGCAGAATGATACTAGATACCCTTAGAATGACACCAGAAACTTAGCCATTTGTTGAAGTCAGTCATTTTCTGCTTGTACTGCAGTATTTTGGGTGACTGTAGGATGCTGCTTAGGGTCATATCTGCCTGGGCCATATAATCTGAGAGCTCCTCCATGTCTCTCTTAATATAGTCCAGGGAGGTGCGTCTCGGGTCATTCACAAACACATGGTCAGTGGCAGAGTCGTACTTTTACTTGTGGAATGACCGGAGTGCGTGTGTTGTGTTCGGATCCTGGCACCTGACAGCTGACTGTTACCTTCTCCTTACTCAACCTAGCGAGTGGGACATCAGTGCGCCTCACTATCGAGTCACCTATGATTAGTGTATTGGGCAAGCTGTTTTGCCTTGGGGGCTTAGCTTGAGGGGCACACTGTGTAGGTGAGCTGTGTCTCTCATTATTTGTGCTGTGTTGTGGTGGTAGAGTGCGTTTCTGATTTGGAGGTCTCTGCTGTTTGGGTAGATTTCTATTGAGAGCCTCCGTGAAGGTGGGTGTGTGGTTTGTGTTTTTATGTGAGAGCTGTGATGGTGGGTGTTCTGGAGGGCTGTGTGTTCCATGTGGTGTGGTGCAGGTGTTGACGTTCTCCTCTTGACCAGCTATTCCGGTCTTGGCTGGAGAGTGCATGTCTTCCAGTTTGGATATATAAGAGCATCTCTCAAGTCTGAGTGTTGGGAGGTAAGAGGAGAGGGTTGTCTGTGTACATGAGGCAGTTGCTACACTGCCTCAGAATGCCCTAGTTCACCAGGTTAATGGGTGAAAGCACAGGGAACTGACTTTGACATGCCAGGAAGGATGGCCTTTATTAAGTACTGGAGCTGTTTCCTTATAGGACATTTTAGTGCTGTTAGCACTTGTGTGTTACGATAATTGCTACAAGAAGCCAGATGAAGTGCTAAGCGAATAAGCTAGTTGAATGCAAGATCTTGCTAGTTCTCTTCTCTCTAAGGGAAAAATTGAAGAGCAGACTGTTGGCTGCTTGATGAGGAGACCCGAGTGACCAGTACTGTACTTATCTTTCAGAAAAAATGCTTTGTGGTTAATTGTCACCATTGATGACCTGGGTTGTGTGTGTGTGTGTGTGTGTGTGTGTGTGTGTGTGTGTGTGTGTGTGTGTGTGTGTGTGTGTGTGTGTGTAGTGCTGAAGACTGTAGCTAAGCAGAATACTGACTTTCCTCCCAACAAGCACAATCATTGTGTGCTGAAATAATTTCAGCTAAGTAACCTGTAGTAACTCTGTAGTCTGTGCTCTCTAATGGTAAGGATTGCACAGCATCACCAGGCCAGCTCTGGGTATGGAGCTCCCGATTTTTATGCAAGTATGTGTATGTGTGTATTAATTATGGTATTGTGCCTTTTCTTTCCTGTCATATCATTACCTTCCTTTCTTGGTATTCCCTCACTGGCCTAGTAAAGGCCTCTCCCTAGCCGTAAGGGAGTAGCTCATGTGGAGGCTTGCATTGCTATTACAATTTTAATTTGCAAATGAAGACTGTGCATTGATGACATAGGTCTGCCAGTGTATGAAGTATGGAATGGCGAAGTTCAAGAAGAGTACACTTTTAAGTAGATGCACAGTCCTCCTTTCCTGACCAAACCTTAGATAATTTAAGTCTAGTGCTTGCTCCCCCCCCAAAAAAAAATTGCATAGAGGAGAGTTAAGTTTGCTATGATTGGCCTCTTGCAGGACCTGGTGCTATGCTCTGCCTCACCTATCCCACTGTTTATCTGGTGCTCTTGTATTTGGGTTACATTTTTTTTTTTTTTTTTTTTAACTCCTTTTCCGTCTACGCTTGCTGACTAGTAGGCCTCCTTACTATGTGATGAGTCCATTTAATCCCTTTTATTGAAGGCTTTCAGTACTAGGGCAAGAGCTGATTTGGAGAGGCAGTCATTCAAACGACCTTGGTGGTTTGTGCCCTCACTGGTATCCTAACCCTAACATCATCCCTTGCTTCTGAAGTGAGCAGAGTACACCAACATTGAGAACTGTAAACATTGTTTGGGAGCCTTGCAGATTGTATGAACAACTTTAAAGTGGTGTACCTTGTTCTGTTTTACTTTACATTCTAACACCATGCCTCTCCAGGAGTCCACAAGCGGCTTCCCTTACTTAAAGTTGCACTGTCTGTGATGTCTTAAAGGAAGCATCCTCTTTAGTCACGGGAGCTGCCTGCTGTCCCTTTTAGTTGAGTAGGGTACTAAGCGTCACTGTTCATGTAGAGTGAAGTCAGCGCCTGTGAAGTGTTAAGTACTTCCCATCAGAAGTCTCTGTTCCTTGGTTTATTTTGAATAACTTTTTAGTGAAAGTAATTTTTAAGTAGAAGTCTCTCTCCTGTTTTTATTGCATACCTAGGGAGTTTTAATCTGCAGTTTGTGACCGACTCTAGTAGCAACTTCAGACCAGGGTTGGTTCTTCAGAAGTACTACTGATGAGTTCTGATGTTACAAGCTATTGATCTGGTCTGTTTTTTCCCCCCTACCTTTATGCTTTACCCAACAGGATAAGTGAAGTAGAACCCAAGTATTATGCAGACGGCGAAGATGCCTATGCAATGAAAAGAGATCTGACACAAATGGCTGAAGAGGTATGTAATGGCAAATCCAGTGACTGACTTTTTTTTATAGATGAAAATAAGCCTTGAATGGGTGTAATCAGGGATGCAGTTATTGCCAAAGTAGAAATTTCTGAACCAGACATATCAGTAATACAAGCTCTGGACATGTTTGATTTATTTTTTTTCTAATTTTTCATGTTTGGGATTTTAATAGTGTAGTAAATTTGTGAAACTTCTATTTTGCATACATCGTGTAATCTAAAGTTTAATTGAAAGTGTAGCATAAACACAGTAAGGGATTAAATGCTTTTCGGAAATGGCTTCCAAAGCAGCTTGCGTAAACATTGTTTTTAACTTTGTGTTGCTAGTATCTGTAGATTTTCCTTCGTGAAAGTGAGTCACAGACATTGTGAACCAGGCAGGATTTTGAAAAACTGTGCTGCCTTACATGTAACCTCTAATGTTGTCTGCTTGTCAGACTAACTTGAATACACACTATTTCGCTGTTTTCCTGTGTATAACTGGTGCTGCAAAACCGTATTTTATTCTTCCTGCATATTCTGATGTCCTTTTTGAATAGTTTGAGTTCACGGAAGGAACTCTCGAAATATAACAGGGTTTCTTTTCAAAACGGTTTCTCAGGTTTGTGGTTCATTGCCCCAAATGTTTGTGTTAGTGTGTGCACTTGTCTTTTTTTGGTTTTGTTTTGTTT
The DNA here is from genome assembly GCF_019279795.1 of Protopterus annectens. NCBI lineage: Eukaryota > Metazoa > Chordata > Ceratodontiformes > Protopteridae > Protopterus > Protopterus annectens. The sequence continues at coordinate 863,336,150 of NC_056741.1, read as the reverse complement.
TCAGCTCTGTGATTGAGGTGGCTTCTGTATGTGTATATGTTCTGTTTGTCCAGATAGGTTTTACTTGGAGGTCAGGTTTCCTGCCACACCTTATAGGCGCAATCCAGGTAAACTGTCTATTTTCTGAAGTTTTTTGTGTTTTGTTCCCTGTGATAGACTGGTACCCTTTTCAAGATTGACTTCTCTGCCTTTCACCCACTGAATGCCAGGAATAGGTTCTGGTTCCAGCGTAACTCTGAGTTGGATAGCATGATTGATTGAGAGTGAAAGCAGTTTAACTGCAGTCCTGAACTTCAGTTCTATTTGAGCCCTAGAAAGGGAAATCATGGTTGTTTGGAAATTAGTTATTTTATTGCATCTAATTGGCTGAAGTGACTTTTTTTTGAGATCCAGTGACTTCAGTTGATTATTGCTTTAAAGCAGAAGGCAAAAGAGTACCTTCCCACTCCATGGAGTGGGCAAAGTCACACACACAAACTTAATCTTGTTTGTGAAACAGAAGAAATCCTTTGATACTCCACCTTCAAGGTGCAGACGTCAGAGCATCAATCTATGAAAGATTTATTCTCTTGAAAGATTGTTAGTTTGAGAAACATTTTGCAACAATTATCTCAAAACGGACTGTTACCTTTAGGCTACTGTGCTTTAAAAGTCCATAGTGATAAATCAGGGTGTGCACATCCTCTTAGTAACATAATCATTACTGTGCACCCTTTATTTGCAAAGAGGGCAGACCTTGTATGCTTCCTTCTCTTTGTGCAGAAGTTTAATAGATGAACTATTAGGTTGTGTGTATCAGTTATGTTGGATAATTTGCTGTTTCTTCAAGCTTTATTCTGTGTGAGCAAGGCAGTTCACCCCATCTTGATTTGATTGGCAGTTTTGTCATTACTAAATGTCAGCTTTCAGATTTGATTTAATAAATTTCAGTAAAAAAAAAAGTAAATTTCGATATGCTTTATTTTTATCTAAGCACACACCACTGAGAGTTTCAACTTGTGCTACAGAATATAGAAACAAATTGCCTTTACAGATTTGTTTTATCAAATAAAAAATTATTTAATAAAAAGTAGGGTGAAATCTTGGAGTTATTGGTGGGGGGGGGGATAAGTGAACAGTAAGATCAATAAATAACTGGTGCCAAAATTGTGGACTGAAACTAAATCCTACATGGACTAACTCAAATCCTATCACTATACTCTGCGTCTACAGGCTGCTAAGAGGCATACAAGGAATCCTCTGACCCAACACTAATGGATTTATTGCACTGTCCAGTGGCATCAGAAATGCTTTAAGGATCTAATTGATCCTCTTCTACAACATCAGCAGAATGTTTTTGGTGGGGCAGGTATATCTCTGAGAGGATACTGCTGTTGTGGAACAGACTCCCATCCATATCAAACAAAGATCACCCATGTCCATAGTCATGTGCACTTCAGTCTGGATGGGAGGCAAACATTTTACTTCAGGACTGCTCCCCTGTACTACTAATTGAAAGAGACGGCTCCTAAATGTTTTTTCCTATACATGGGTCCTTTCAAATTATCTATGGTATGATCCCACTTATTCTCATTAGGGATAATATAACATTATTAACCATGGGATGTTAAGGCCAGTCTCTAAGCAAATGGAATAACTTAACTTGAGCATTCAAAAGGGAAATTGGCTAGGCTTAAAATGGACAACAAGGGCAGCTAGCCTGGTGCTTACCTGTGAACCTATAAGAACACAGTTCTTCTGTTCTAAGACCACTTTGAAGATCACACGTTGATCATTTATGTAGGGAGGTCGCCCATGGCAGCCTTACCTCAAGTTCCAAAAGCAGGCAGGGTGAAGTTACTGAATTTCCAGCTTTTCCATTTGGCTAGTATAGTCATGGTTCGGTGATCTTTTGCAGACACCTATGTTACTACCTGTGTGAATTTATTTTAAGCATGCTTCAGCGTACAGTGAAAGAACAACTTTATGTAGTGCAGAATTGAGCCTTCTGTGTAAAGGCAGATGTAATGTTGTCCTATCTCACCTTCATTCTTAATAGGTTGGGTTCCGATCTGATCCTTAGATCCAACTCTGCCTTGTACTAGCTCATGGCTGAATCCTATCCCATCATGCACCAGGAGAGTTACCCAGATCTCATTTGCCGCTAAACAAGATTGGGCGCTCTTCTTACTGGCCCTGGCTAAGACTTTCCTTAAATTTGGGAGACATTTTGTTTTGTTTTTTTTTTCTTATTATCTTTCCGCCTAATAACTGCTTAGGCGAATAGTTTGTGTTTCTGTGATCTGCTGTTGGCCGTCGTTTTCTCCGTTAGGCCTGTTGCCCCTGTCCCGGCTTTAAATTTAATCTTAAATAGCCCGATCTGAAGTAGGGACTTCATTTGTCAGCAACCTGTGGGTCTTGGATCCGATATCTGATCCGAGCCGGCAACTTGTTTCAAGCTAATGGATCCGAGCTCCTAGCTCCTCCCCTCACCCATAATCCCCTGCCAACCCTCCATGACCTCAGATCTAGTTTGCCTCGCTTGTGGATAGCTGGATTCCTTTGAGCTCGACTAGTAATCGTCAGTTAAGTGTGTTTTTTCTGTCAAACTTTCTGTTTTTTTACTAAAATATAAAGTGTGTAAGTGTTGGGTACCCTGTAGTGTAAAAATATTTTTCTTTTAATTAGTTTTTTCCCTCCCTTCGCTGGTTGTTAGTGAGTGTGTGTGTGTTGTGTTTTGGGGCCTGTGTGTTTGTGTAACACTACCTTTTCTTTTAAGTATGGCTGAGGCCCCAAAAGCCATTTTTTCTAAATGTACCGAGTGTGGCCATAAGCTCTCCCCGGCTGATGGCCACACTCTGTGCGTTCGGTGCCTTGGGGTTGAACACCTCACTTCAGGCTGTACCATTTGTGCAGCGTTCAACCTCAGGGCACTGAAAGAGCAGAGGTCGAAGCTGGTCTTGGCGGGACTTTTACCCCCGGACTCGGCTCCGGCCTCCGCTGCTCCCGTGGCATCACCACAGGCTGTGGTTGCTGCCACTCCTGCCCCCCTTCCTTCGGCCAGGACTCAAACTCGCGCTAAGGCACCGGAGGACAGGGAGGCCAGGAGGGAGAAACGGAGGGAGAAGCACCACAAGCGGCGGGCCGAGGCCTCCGCTTCAGCCCCACCAGCTAAGCGGGCTTCTCCCTCCACTGCTTCTAGGTCTCCTCCTCGGCTCCGATCCCCTTGTTTCTCCCCAGGGCTTGAGGAGGAGGAGGCCCGATCTCCATCGAGGCGGCATTCCAGGCCTGCCTCGGTGGCCTCTTCGAGATCAACGTTCAGCATGTCTGATGCAGACTTGGACCGGATGGTACGAAGGTTCATCCAGGCCCAGCTGCAGATGGGAGTGCTCTTGCCTCCCCCCCCCCCCTTTGGGGGGGAGCTCGACACCTTTTTTCTATCCTATTGTTCCTTCTCCGACCCGCTATCCGGGCTCGGAGCGTTTGGAGCCAAGCAGCGTTGGAGCAGGGGGTGGGTCGGCGCTGACAGTACTTGGTACTTCGGATCCGACCCTGCCCTCGAGCCTGTCTGATCCGACCTCTCGAAGCCGTGGCCCGAGCTTTGGATCAGAGGGCTTCAGTGTGCCTTCGGCTCCGTCCAGGTCGGAGCGCACTGGTCCTTTGGATCCGATGGTCTTGGTGCCGGTTCCGATCCCTTCATCGGATCAGAGTGGGAGCCGACTCTCGGAGCCCAGATAGAGTGGTTCGCCCTCTGCCTTCGATGTAGTAGAGAGGGCTCTGTTGAGAGCATCCGGACCCCCGGCCCTTGTCTCGGCTCCACCCTGCACTCCCTCTCTGCTGGGCCAGGCTTCCATCACCCGGCTGAAGGGACAGCCTGCTTCAATGTCCCAGATGGTTCCATTGGAACAGGATGTTGCTGGTGAGGCCTCCTCGGACAGCCCCCCCCCCCCCGAGGAAGTGCCCCGCAAGCATAAGTGCAAGAGGAGGCACGTGGACTCCCCTGAGTCCTTAACTGAAGACACTGACTTGGATGAAGGGGAAGGTTCCCCACGATCACCCCCTGAGGATGTCTCCTTTGGAGACATCATGGAGATGCTGAGGATCAGAGGTGGGTGGTTTGCCCCCAAGTCTTCCTCCAACGAGTCCGTGTTTCTGGAGGCATTTGAAGCAGGCACGTCTACCTCTTGGGTGTCCCCTCCGGCCGACCCCTTGGTGGACCTTATTACCACCATGGCGTGGAAGGATCCGGACACCGGGGAGCCAATACCCAAACGCCCAGACAGAATACTAAACCCCCCCCTCAGACCGGTCGCACTGGAGCAAGGGTCCCCCGTAGATGCCATGTTGACGGCAGCCACGAAGAGGGAACTAGCTCAGGAGATCCCCTCAGTCCATCCACCGAGCAAGGAGTCCCGCTCGATGGACCGCTTAGGGAAGCGAGTTTTTAGTTCAGCGACCTTCTCGGTAAGGTCTCTGAACTATATGGCACATGTCATCAGGATGCAGCGGGATCTTATCAAAGAATACGCTGCCTCCCCCCCCTGAGTCCATGTCGGCGGAGGACAAACAATTGTACTCCACCCGAATGGCCACTCTGAGATCCATTTCAAATACCTCTATGTGGCTATTCTCCCACGCCACCGAGGGAGCCGCTAGGGCTAGCGGAGCAGGCCTAGTCATGAGACATCAGGCCTGGCTCCTTCATTGTGACTTTGCGGAGCCCTTTAAAGCGTCTTTTGCAAACGCCCCTTTCGATGGTTCTGCCCTGTTTGGCAAAACGGTTCGCGAGACACTTGTCCAGAGCGAGAAGGACGGGAAGACGTCTGCCGGAGTCCGCTTCTCTGCGCCTCAGCGTTCCTTTTCGAAGAACCAAAAGGGTCAGAAGAAGATGTGGTTCCGGAAATCGCAACATTCCCAACCCGCTCAGGACAACCAGTCCTTCCGTGGCAGAGGAGGACAGGGGGGGACGCCGCCCCAGGGGCAAGAGAGGCTCTGAGAAACTTTGTGTCCAGAGAACCTTTCTCTGAAAGGCCCACGCAGCAGCCCTGAAGGGTTGCCCGACTGCTCCACTCTGGAGGCATTCGAGGGGCGCTTCTCGGAGCACCTAGCGGCATGGGAGTCCATCACGACAGACCGCTGGGTGCTTCGAATTATATCCAGAGGGTACAAAATACCATTACTTCATGTCCCCAAATTCAAGAACCTCCCCAATGTACCACCCGATCAGAGGGAGGCTGCAGCCACAGAAATTCAGTAGCTGCTAAGAAAGAGCCATCCAGCCCATCCCCCAAGACCAGCTCGGATTACGGTTCTACTCCTGTTTTTTTTGGTGCCAAAAAAACAGGGGACTTGAGACCGATTCTAGACCTTTCCCGCTTGAACCTGTCAGTAACCAAGGAAAAATTCCGAATGGTCACTCTTCAATCTGTTCTCCCCCTTCTAAGGGAGAATGATTGGATGTGCTCTATAGACCTCAAGGATGCGTACTACCGCATTCTAATGGACAGACGATCCAGGAGGTTCCTCCACTTCCGGCTGGGAGCCAGTCACTACCAGTTCAGGGTTCTTCCCTTTGGCCTCACCACAGCCCCCAGGGTGTTCAAGGTATTAGCAGTGATTGCTGCCCACCTGAGACTCCAGGGAATACAGGTGTTTCCGTACCTGGACGACTGGCTCCTGACCGGCCCAACAAGGCATCTACTTTGCTCAGCCAGAGATTTCTTTCTCCGCCTAGCCCCACAGTTAGGCATCACCATCAATACCGACAATTCCCTTCTGGCCCCAACACAAGCCATAGAATTCATAGGAGCCAGAATAGACACCAGAGAGCTCCAAGCCTTTCTAACGTCCGAAAGACTTCGGAATTTGCAACTCCATGTGTGGGCTATCCTCCAATCAGAGACCCCACCAGCGGAATTGGTCCTGAGGGCACTGGGCTCCATGGCGGCAGTGATAACGCTCCTTCCATGCGCCCGTCTGAACATGCGGGTACTGCAATGGACCCTTCTAGTACAATGGTCCTTTCTGTCCTTTCCTCTTCATCACCCCATTGCTATCAGCAAGGCTTGCAGGAGGGCTCTATTATGGTGGCTCCATGCTTCGGACCTCCATACGGGCCGACCCTTCTGCACCTCTCGCCACGGTGACCACGGACGCCTCCCGCCTCAGGTGGGGGGGGGGTCATTATTCAGGCAGGACAGTCCAAGGCACGTGGAACGATACAGAGACCTCCCTGCATATCAATGTTCTGGAGATGAGAGCAGTGCTATACGCGTTGCAAGCACTTCAGAATCTCCTCCCCGTAGGAACGATTGCAATTCAGTCGGACAACATGTCAGTTGTCTGGTACATTAACAAACAGGGGGAACCAGATTTTGCCCTCTCTGCCGCGAAGCCATGAGAGTGTGGGAATGGGCGATCTCCACCAACCGCTTTCTGATTGCGACGCACATTCCGGGGCAGACCAACATCCTAGCGGACAAACTCAGTTGCACCCTTCTTACCCCGTACGAGTGGTCTCTCAACCCACTAGTAGCGAAGCAGATATTCGCAATATGGGGGCAACCCTGCTGCGATCATTTTGCCTCTCCCTCAAACACCAAATGCAGCAATTTCTTCGCTCTGATTCCCCCTACAGGGGAAACTCCCAAGAGACACTCTGGTGCATGCTTGGCCACCCGGTCTACTTTATGCCTATCCTCCTCTACCCCTGATGCTGCAACTCTTACAGAAAGCCTAGCGGTTGGGGAGCAGGATGATCCTCATTGCCCCATTCTGGCCTCGGCAAATTTGGTTCCCTTACCTGTGGTTTCACCTAGTGAATCCTCCTTGGATTCTGGATCCCAGTCCGGATCTAATTTCCCATCCATAGGACTTAACGACCCCAAATCTGGACAATCTGAAGCTGACAGCTTGGTTGCTCCAGTTCCACTCCTAGTTAGGACTCCCGGTATCTCTTCACCAGTCAAAGCCATCCTTGTGGCAGCGCATAAGCCCTCCACCAGGAAAGTGTACCGTAGTAAATGGAAACGTTTCTCCATCTGGGCAGAGCATCATAATCTAGATCCCTTTACGGCTCCTCTTCCGTCCATATTAGACTTCCTAACCGAACTTTTTCAGGAAGGCGCTAGTTGCTCAACTGTCAAAGTGCAATTGGCGGCCATCTCACATATGTGGGACATGATACAGGGCCTTTGTTGGCCAAGTTGTGTAAAACCTTTCTCAAGGCCACCTTTTTGCTTAGACCCCCTATAAAAGAAGCCGTACCACCATGGGATCTTTCACTAGTTCTTCAAGCCTTGACTGCTCCACCTTTTGAACCTGCTGCTTCAGTAGATCTCAAATTCTTGTCCTGGAAAATAGCATTCCTTGTAGCCATTACTTCTGCGAAAAAGAGTTTCGGAGCTTCAAGCTCTTTCTGTGAAGCCTCCTTATTTGATCTTTCACCCGGACAGTGTGTACCTCAGGATCTCAATCCCTCTTTCCTTTCCAAAATAGCATCAGAAACCAATATAAATCAATCCATAAATTTACCGGTTTGCTTTCCTAAATATCAGAATAAAGGAGAGTACAAGCTGCACTCATTAGATGTTCATAGGCAGCTACGTTTTTATACTCATAGAACGGCTGGTCATAGACAATCCGACCAGCTGTTCATTTCCTTTGCCAAATTTAATTTGGGGAAAGCAATATCAAAAGTATCTCTATCACGCTGGATTTCACAGTGTATCCTATTAGCGTACCAAGCCTCTGGGAGACCCGCACCTGAAGGAGTTCGTGCACATTCCACTCATTCCATCTCTACCTCTGCGGCCTTCAAGTCTAGAGTCCCATTGGATGATATTTGTTCGGCAGCCACTTGGGCCTCATCTCATACCTTTATTAACCACTACAAACTGGACGTGATTTCTAGAGGGAGAGCATCCTTTGGCTCTGCGGTGCTCATAATATCCTTCCATGATGGCCACCCAAGGTTCAGGTAGCTGGGGACTCTGTCCCACAGGTTGCTGACAAATGAAGTCCCTACTTCAGATTAAGAAGTTATGTACTCACCATAACGTTCCATCTGAGTAGGTAGCTTCATTTGTCTGCAACCATCCCCCCCCTCCTTCCCCCTGGCCTTCTTCGGATCTATCTTAGTTGGATACCCTTTTTGGGTACAGATTGAGGGGCGATCTGAGGTCATGGAGGGTTGGCAGGGGATTATGGGTGAGAGGAGGAGCTAGGAGCTCGGATTCATTAGCTTGAAACAAGTTGCCGGCTCGGATCCGATATCTGATCCAAGACTCACAGGTTGCAGACAAATGAAGCTACCTACTCAGATGGAACGTTATGGTGAGTACATAACTTCTTATTTTAGAGGGCTTTCCCTTTTATTGGTCTTTTCAGATTGGTTCGTTTGAGTGAGAGAACTGCTTTAGGCCATTTGTTTGCGGGCTTTCCCCCTCCCTTTTCTCACTCCTCCGAGCATAGCCCATTTAAGTTACCATCTTTTCTATTAGATTTTTTTCTAGGTTAGATTTTTTTTTTTAACAATAAATAAAAGTGTGTGTGTGTGTGTGTGTGTGTGTGTGTGTGTGTATATATATATATATATATATATATATATATATATATATATATATATATATATATATATATATATATATATATATTATGTGTGTGTGTATATATATATATATATATATATATATATATATATATAATGTATGTGTGTGTGTGTGTGTATATATATATATATATATATATATATATATATATATATATGTGTGTAAATATATATATATATATATATATATATATATTTGTGTTTGTGTGTATATATATATATGTGTGTGTTTGTATTTGTGTGTGTATGTATATATGTATGTATATATATATATATATATATATATATATATATATATATATATATATATATATATATATATATATATATTTATTTCTGTCTATATGGAAACACTTTAATCTCGTAATACTGAAATGTCGAATTTCAGTATCTCGAGACTATAAAGTCAGTTTGAAAATAGCGAAAGTGCACAATCGTGAATTTGAATATCGAATTTGCTGTTGTGGCTTTTACACTACGTTATGTCTGGGATTGTATGTGGGTGGTGTGCGGTGATGTTCATCATGTTTCACTGTTGCAATCATCACTGTAGGGTTCTTCCTGCCGGCAGGCAGTACTCTTATCGGCCAGAATCCCAAAGTCTGGGTCCGGTGTCGGCTGTTCAGTCATGCTCCCTGACGTCAGAGCGCTAGGAGTACAAAGCTGCCAGCTGACGCCATGTTCTCCAGTCTTTCTTGCCGTGCGGTGAAAACAGTTCTCAAGTGCCGGTCGGCTGACTCCTGATATTTTTTCGTGCTTCAGTTCGAAGACTTACTTCTTCTTCTCAAAGCTAAGTACCCCATTGGAGAAACTTTTTTCTTGCTCCAGTCCGATGTCAGAAAAAGTTAATTGCATTTCTTGTGGGAAGCAAATACCTCATAAGGATTTCCATTCTTACTGTATTCTTTGTTTAGACCCTGACCACGATGTAGCTAGTTGTCGGTTTTGTGCTAGATTTAACCAACGTACGATTAAGCGCAGGTACGATTTTGCTTTTCACTACTTTGGCAGGCGATTTAATTATAAAATGTCGTCTGACACGCTTCCGACTATCAGAGTTCGCAAACGACGCAAGGATAAGGACAGGCCTCCGAGGTCCAAATCAGACTACGTTTTACAAGCAGAGCCAGCTGCAGGTTCGGCCGTTGTCAGTGAGGCGCTTTCACAGCCCCTGTCGTCGGCCATTTCAGAACAGATTGCCGAAATGTACTCCCACGTGGAGCCAACTAGGCCTTTGAGCACTCCAGCTGCTGGACCTTCGGACAGTGCTCCCTCGGATGGGTCCGGAGCCGCTGTGCAGGTACCGGCTTCCGAGCGGGTTTTTCAGGCCTACACAGCTTCTGATAAAGGCAAAGCCAAAGACAAAGGCCAAGACTCCTTCTAAATCTAAGACACCAGCCCAGGCCTCTTCTGACCAGGGACCCAAATCTCAGAAACAGCTACTTAAAATGGCGAAGGACTTACTAACCATGATTAGGGGTTGACATCCCCCTCCAGACAAAAGGCCAAGGCAAGATTTGGATTATGAATCTTCTGATCAGGCATCTATTTCTTCAGTGTCTTCCTCTGAACAGGAATATACTTTCCCTCCTTATGAGGATTCTGATGCTGAGGAATCCATTCCATCAGCGCCTCTCCCTGAGGATTTTTCTTTTGGTTAAACTTTACATGACATGAGGGAACATTTTCACTGGGAAGGACAGGAGTACTCGGAATCTAAGAAAAGGCTTAGGGATTTCCTTCTTCCCTAACATAGACCCCTGGCTATTCCTCCTATTTTGGATATTGTGGATGATGCCTTTTCTGAGGCTAATTTAACTCCTGACTCCTTTCCTCCAGCCCCTGCTAAGCCCGACAGATATTACAGGGTCCCTGACTCCCACCAGTTCCTTTACAAAAATCCTACTGCTGATCCAGAAACCATTTCTTAGGGTCCTAAGGGGGTTAAGGCCGTTTCTGCTAAAAACCCTATTCTGGCAGATGAGGATTCCAGAACTTTGGAGAGATGGGGCACAAAAGTGTACACTTCTGCTACTTTATTAGGGCTTTAAATTGTCAATTTCATAAGCTAAAATCTCATCAATTTCTACTGTCTGTTATGAAACAAAAACTGGATACCATTACTGCATGTGCAGATAATAAGGAATTGCAAGATTTGATGCATGCAACTGATCAAGTGGGGAAGCATGGTTTACACTGTGGTTTTGATGCCTTAGAGGCTTCTTGCAGGGCGGCTGCCTCTGGCACAGTCATTAGAAGGGCATGCTTGGTTAAAGGAACAAAACTTACCTGATCAAGTGAAAGCAAAGTTACTGGATGCTCCTGTTCAGCATAATGTTTTGTTTGGGTCTAAGGCTGAAGAGGTGATAAAGAAAATGGAGGATAAGGCAAAATCCATGCAAATGGTTAAGGATTTCTTACAAGTTCAGCCCCCAAGATTTAGCATAAATTGGCCAACTAAAAATTGGTCCTTTCCCAGCTCGGACAGGCCTCAGAAGGGTAGATATAGGCACTCCAGAGGGAGGGCCCAAGCACAGACCTCTTACAGACCTAGACAGTGGAGTGCTTCCACCCCCACGGGTGGAGATGACAGACCTCAGTCTTATAGAAAACAGGCTCAATGACTCCCCCTGCATGGCTCCAAGAACTTCTCTCCTGGAAGCCCCTGTAGGAGGAAAACTCTCTCTTCAACAAAATTGGACTTGCATAACCCAAGACAAGTGGGTTCTGGATGTAGTTTCAAGAGGTTACAAATTCCACTTTCATACCTTGCTAAGACCAAACTGATGGACAGACCTACCAAAACACCAGTGGGCAGAGGCATTAAACCAGGTGGGATCCCTCATGGCTATGAGAGCTTCTACTCCAGGCTCTTCCCAGTTCCCAGAAAGCAAAATTCATGGAGACCCATCCTGGTTCTCTCAGTCTTAAACACTTTCCTGGAGATACCAAAGTTCAAGATGCTTACTCTGCAACAGCTCCTGCCAATGTTGAGCAAAAATGCATGGATGGTGACATTGGATTTAAAGGAGGCTTACCTACACATCCCTATCGGACAGGAGTGCAGAAAATACCTCCGGTTCAAGGCCGGCTCGAAACATTACCAATTCTCTGCACTGCCCTTTGGCTTGTCTACTGCTCCCCGGGTCTTCAAGTGCCTGGCACCAGTAGTAGCTTATTGCAGACTCAAGGGAATTCAAATTTACCCTTATCTGGATGACTGCCTTATTCAAGCGGACAGCAAGGATGACTTACTCCAGCACCTGGAATTTGTTCAAAATCTACTCAAGTATCTGGGATTCACTGTGAACTTAAAAGTCAAATTTGACACCCACACAACAGATAACCTTTCTGGGTGCTCTTCTAAACACAACGACCCAGATGGCATTCCTGACATCCGAAAAACAACAGCAGCTGGCTTCAACTTTCAAAACCTTGGCGTCAATAACTCCGCTAACTGCAAGGAAATTCCTGCAGGCTTTGGGTTACATGGCCTCCTGCATCCTTCTCATACCAAGTGTAAGACTACATATGAAAAATACAATGGTACCTAAAAACTGTATGGTCCCAGCATTGCCACAGTCTAGACACACAGATTGCTGTCTTGCCTTGCCTACAAAAGGAATTCCATTGGTGGACCATGGCATGTCTTCACAACAAAGGGAAAGCCTTCAGTCTGCCTCCAGCTAGCCAATTGTTAACCATGGACACCTCGGATTACGCATGAGGAGCCCATTTGCAGGGAAAAGTTCTGCAAGGTTTTTGGACAGAGGATCAGAAGCACCTACATATCAATTTAAAAGAGATGTTAGCTGTACAGAATGCCCTCTTGGCTTTCAGGGATGATCTACAACCAGGACAACTACTGATACGGACAGACAACACCACAGTTATGTGGTACATAAACAAGCAAGGGGGTTCACACTCCTACCCCCTTTGCAGACTAGCCATGACTCTATGGAACACAGCTCTAGCTTGCAAAGTGGATCTACAAGCTCAGTTCCTGCCAGGAAAACAAAATATTCTGGCAGACAGCCTGAGCAGGAACCCGTTAGACCCACACGAGTGGATGCTAGACACCCAAATATTCAAGATGATTACAGAAGCCTGGGGCTGCCCGGACATAGATCTTTTTGCATCCCCCCTCAACCACCAGTTACAGATTTTTTGCACAAGAACATTTCACAAGCTAGCATGGAAAGTGGATGCACTATCATTCAGTTGGAGGAACCTCTCGGAATATGTCTTTCCGCCACTACCTCTTCTTCCACGGGTGTTACTAAAGATCAAGCAGGACAAGCCCAAGATGATGATTTTACTGGCCCCAAATTGGCCTCGTCAATTTTGGTACTCGACACTGATGAATCTATCCCAGGAGCCTCCTTGGATTTTTACCTCTGATTCCAAATCTTTTGTCCCAAAACCAGGGCCAGGTTCTGCACTCATGTCAAAACTCTCAGCCTAGCGGCCTGGCAAATTCAGGGTCTGTGATTAATCCTTTCCTTCCCAAACAGGTCATGGATGTCATCTTAGAAGACAGACGGCCTAGCACTAGAAAATCTTATGCAGGTAAATGGAAGAGATTTTGCACCTGGATGCATACTCAGGATTTGGATCCTCTCATTCCTAATATCCCACTGATTTTACTTTACCTGACAGACATGCTACATAAGGGTTTATCCTTCTCCTACATAAAAATACATGCTTCAGCTATCTCTGCACATTACAATACAGTTCCTCCAATCTTTTCGCATCCTCTTCTGAAACAATATCTCAGAGGAGCGAAGAATTTAAGGCCCCCTAGGACACCACCCATTCCTGCCTGGGACCTCAACTATGTTCTGGAAAAACTCGCTCTGCCTCCTTTTGAGCCTGCTGCCACATCTGATATTAAGTATTTATCATGGAAAACAGCTATCCTACTGGCTTTGACTTCAGCCAGGAGAGTCTCTGAGTTGCAAGCACTCATGGCTGTGGAACCTTATATTATTTTTCACCAAGATAGGGTGTCTTTAAGGACCAATCCTACTTTCATGCCTAAAGTGGTTTCCAAAGTGGCTTTAAATCAAACTATTCACCTGCCAACTTTTTTCAATAATCCACAAAATAAGGGGGAAAGGGATCTTGCATTCCTTGGATGTACACAGACAACTTTGTTTTTACCTGGACAGAACCAAAGATATCAGGAAAACAGAGCAACTGTTTGTTTCTTATGCAACAAATTCCCAAGGCAAAGCTATTTCAAAACAGACCATTTCCAAATGGGATTGCTCATGGAATCAGATTTTGTTACTCATCATGGAAAGCAAATACCAGGAAAAATTAGGACTCACTCTACCAGAGCTGCTGCTACTTCAGCTGCCTTTCTCAGAGGAGTACCTACCAAGGATATTTTGGAAGCTGCAACTTGGAGTTCAGTGCATACTTTCTCTGAGCACTGTAATCTCCCTCTTTACTCTAAGTCTAGGGCAGGCTTTACTTCTGCAGTCTTGCAGGGCCTTCTAGCCGCCCCTTCTACTCTATAACCACCACCCTTTACCTCAGCTTTGGGATTCAACCCTACAGTGATGACTGCAACAGTGAAACACAATGAACATAGTACAGTTGTGTACACTTACCATAAATGTAGATGTTCGAGTGTCTTCACTGTTGCAGTCTGGGTTACCCTCCCTCCTGTCCCCTCTTATACTTTCATTAGTGTGGTTTCCTACTTCACCCTTCTGAGGTATTTGCTACAGGGTATGGGTTTGTTGTATGTTACATTTTTGTTTTACTATTAGCCTTCACTTTTGGGCACCTGACATCTGGGGCAAGAAAAACTGGAGAACATGGCGTCGGCTGGCAGCTTTGTACTCCTAGCGCTCTGATGTCAGGGAGCATGACTGAACAGCCGACGCCGGACCCAGACTTCGGGATTCTGGCCGACCGAGGACTGCCTGCCGGCAGGAAGAACTCTACAGTGATGACTGCAACAGTGAAGACACTCTAACATCTACATTTATGGTAAGTGTACACAACTGTACTTTGTGTGGATTTAGGTGTTGTCAGGTAAGTGAGTGTTTTGTAAGGGTTTTGGGTGAGAGTTTGAGTGTGAGTGTGTTGAGATGTGTGTGTAAGGGACTGTAGAATGTGTTTGCTTTTGTTTAGTGTTTTGTGCGATCTCAGGGTTAGTATATATAAGTGGAGGGTGGGAGCACAGCCCCCCACATAGGTGGTGCAGGGGGGCTTGCCCCCCTGCCTATTTGTGTTGTAAGTTTGTGGATGTGTGTTTATGTTGTGATGTGGGTGTTGTGGTATATGTGTGGTCTGGTGTGTTAGGTGTTTTGAATTTCGTGGTTTTGATCTTCGTGGTTTTGGAGTTCGTGTTGTGTGGATTCTATTTCATGGTCTCGAAAAACTGAAATTCGAGATTTCAGTATTTCAAGATTATGAAGTGAATCTATATATATATATATATATATATATATATATATATATATATATATATATATATATATATATATATATATATATATATATATATATATATATATATGTATATGTATATATATATATATATATATATATATATATGTATATATATATATATATATATATATATATATATATATATATATATATATAGTTTGATTGTTAGCGGTTTCCTTTCTTGTTTGGTGCTTACAATGTCTTTTAAGGTACTCTACAGCCTCTAGGTTTAAAAAAATGTGAGGAATGTGGGAAAAAAATGTCCCTTACTGATAGGCATACCATTTGTGTGTGCTATGTAGGAGCGGTTCATCTCCAACAGTCCTGTTCAATTTGTCATTCCTTTAGTCACAGGGCACTGTTGGAGAGAGAACAAGCTGATTATGAGAGGCCTATTGAAAACCCCCTTCTCCGAAGCAATCCAAGGAGGTCCAGGTACGTCTAAATCTGTCCAATCTCCTTTCTTCCAAATCAGATAAGTCTCTAAGAGGTCTTCATCTTCCAGGGCTTTGTCGGAGCAGTCTCAAAAGATGTTCAGAGTTTCCTGTCCGGATCTTAAGGCTGTCTGATCCGAGAGTCCTACTATTTCGGTGCCAGTAGAGTTTCAATTGCGGAGCCAGTCCCCTGAATTGGAACCGGTATCCCCCACTCTCTGGTCACCATTGCTGCAGCCCTCCAAATCTCCTGCCATCTCGACTCGATCTTCCAGGAGCCTGTCTGATGTGGATTGTGTGGCTTAGAGGCTGTTAAGGACACCACTCGCCAAACTGTTATTGGATCCAACCCAGAGGGCTTTGGATCTGACCAAATCCTCCCCTTCTGCATAGATTCCTCCTCCAATCCGACCTCTGAGCCGGAATGTTTGGAGCTGATCTTGGTGGAACCGTCAGAACAGAGACCTATTTACAGGATCTTTGGATCCGAACAGTGCTCTGACATACTGTTCCATCAGAACTCGAGTCTAGGCACAGACTCTCTCCAGTCGGGTCCAGGGAGGGGATTTGCATCTGATCCTAACTTGCCTCTCAGGGAATCTGCTCAGGTTAGCTCTGCTCCTACCTCAGCCTCTGAGCCATCCTCCTTGATTCTGGGGATTCCCCCTGGTTCCTTGGAGCCGGGGGTGTCCTTGGATCAGAGGCAGGGGGCTTTTGAGGTGATATGGAGAGTACTGTCTCAACAGGCAGCTCCACTCTTCTCTACCCCCAAAGGCATCAGTGTCTGCCTCTATACCCTCGCATCCACAGGAACGCGGAGATCCTAAGCCTCAGGATGCCCCACCAGGTGCCCCCCAGTCTTCTGAAACCACTACAGAGTACCCCTCACAAGAGGAAACATTTTGACTCAACAGAGGAGTCAGTCACTTTGGTTATGGGCCTCGAAAAGCTGAAGCGTCCCCACGGTATCTTGGAAATATTTAGAGAGAGGCGGCTGAAAGTCCACCAACCCTTCAGTGGAGGAGTCTGTAGTCTGTGTACCTGAAGGCTTTTGGATCACACTCTTCCTCCACTTGGGTGTCTCCACCTTTCAATGAATTTATTGAAAGGTGTGGGAGTCTCCGAATTCTCTGGAACTGGTTCCTCGGAGACGGGACAAAAATTTTCTAACTAAGGGAGTCCCAGCAGATGCTATGGTGGTGGCGGCAGCCTCCAAGAAGTAACTCTGAGACATCTTCTGTCCATCCACCGAACAAGGAGTCTCGCATAATGGACAGATAATGGGAAAAACATTTTTTCTTCAGCAGCATTTGCTCTTAGTTTCGCCAAATTATCGGAGTTATTTTATCACATTAGAGAGAGATCTCCTGAAAGATCTAGGAGAATGCCCTCCAAGGTTCAGTAGCTGAAGGGGTATCGGAGAAAATTTCCTTTCAGCTTTCTACCGTAAATTTCAGTTGTCAACTCCTCCATGACACTGATTTCTTATGCAGCAGATGGAACGAGTAGAGCAGTAGGTTCAGGAATTTCCCTAAGGAGACATTCTTGGATGCTGTTATGTGACTTTGCGGAACCCTTTAAATCTTCTTTTGTGAATGCCTCATTTGATGGCTCGTCTCATAAGGCTTCAGCAAGAAAGATGTATAGAAACAAATAAAGAGATTCTCTCTCTCTATGGGCTTCTCATAACTATATTGGCCCATTTTCTGCCCTGGTAGGTTCCATTCTAGAGTTCTTGGCGAAACTATTCAGTGAAGGTGCAGCTGCAGGTACTATTACAGTTCAGCTCAATATACGTCTCTCAGGCTATGCAAAGCCTTTCTTAAATGTACTTTTTTTATTAAGACTTCCTATTAAAGACCCTCCAGCACCATGAGACTTGAATTTTGTCTTATCCCATTTGATTTTTCCCCCTTTTGAGCCAGCATCATCGTGTGAGCTCAGATTTTTAACTTGGAGAAACTATTCTTTTGATAGCAATTACTTCTGCTAGAAAGGTGTTAGAGCTACAAGCCTTGTCAATGAAGCCCCCGTACATACTTTCCCACAGAGACAGAGTATCCTTACTAACAAATCCTTCCTTTTTGCCC
This sequence comes from Protopterus annectens, assembly GCF_019279795.1. Classification (NCBI taxonomy): domain Eukaryota; kingdom Metazoa; phylum Chordata; order Ceratodontiformes; family Protopteridae; genus Protopterus; species Protopterus annectens. The sequence goes on along the minus strand of NC_056741.1, from coordinate 863,318,571 downwards.
AAAGTGTGTTCTGAATCTAATTTGAACCAATTCGTAGAACTACCAGTATTTTTCTCCAACTATGGAAATAAGGCAGAATATATGTTGCACCAACTGGATGTACATGGACAATTATGCTTCTACTTACATAGGACAAATGATTTCAGAAAATCTGACCAACTATTTGTATCCTTTTCAGATTCAAACAAAGGTGCTCCAGTTTCTAAAGTGACACTTTCAAAAATGGCCCTCAGATCGTATAACTTTCATTTACAAATCTTAAAATAAAAATGTTTCCCATTAAAGTAAAAGGTCATTCTACAAGAGCCATTGCAACCTCTTCCGCCTTTCGGGCTAGACTGCTTGTTGATACCATTTGTGCTGCAGCAACATGGGCAAGGCCACATACCTTTATCACTTATTGCAAAGTTGATTTGGGCTCCAGAAACAGGGGCTCCTTTTGTTCCACAATTCTGAAGAATATCCTCCCTTGAGCCACCCAAGAAAGGTGGTGCTAGGGACAATGTCCCAACTTAGTAAGAATGAAGGCGAGATAGGACAACACCACACACACAAGTTATGTACTCACCATAACATTCATGTGTTTTGTCCATTTCACCTTCATTCTTGCATCCCACCCTTTTACTCCTGGAAGAACAAGTTGATACAATTGGGGTATTAGTGATTTCTGACCTACTTGATTGCTCTGTAAGGTATTAAGAGACTCTTACTTAGTATTCTTTTTATCTGCAAACAAGGACTGGGAGCTCTCCTAGTGCATGATGGGATATGGTTTAGCCATGAGCAAGTTGAAGACCTTGAGCTTGTGTATAAGGCAGTCATATCTGAGGAATGGATCTGAACCCAACCTAGTAAGAATGAAGGCGAGATGGACAACACACATGGAATGTTATGGTGAGTGCATAACTTATTTTTTTTTTTTATTGGGCCTTCTGGTCCGTGTGTCATCAGTTAATACAGACTTGACTCCCATCTGTTTCAAGTACACTATTTCAAGACCTTAAATAGTGTTTTGGGTGAATACTGGATGATTAAAAAAAAGTGGTCTTGTCTTTAGTAGTAATCTGGCTGGGTACTTCAACCACCGTCACCTTCAGAGTCAGAAAAGTAAGTTTAACGCACATCACATTCATAAGTGCTTCATTACATTGCAAAACATGTTTGATCATTTTGGTACATTTGATGTTCATCGTGTTACCCTGCTGCAGTCATCACACTTGGGTTATCCTGTCGTCAGGCGGTCCCGCAGTCGGCCGGAATTCCAAAGTCTTGGTCCGGCGTCGGTTGCTGTCGCCTCTTCCCTGACGTCAGTGCGCCTGGGGTATGTATATTGCAACCAACGCCATTTTCTCCACTCTTTCTTGCCGCACGGTGCCCGAAGCAGAAGCAGTTCGCAAGTGCCGGTCGGCCATTTTCGAATTTGAATTTCAGACCGAAGTCTTCCATAAAGCTAAGTACCCTGTTGGGGAAACTTTTCTTGCCTCAGACCGATTTTCATTCTTATTGCATACCTTGCCTAGGCCCAGACCACGACGTCACTTGTCGGTTTTGTGCTAGGTTTAATAAGCGTACTATTAATAGACGCTTTGATTTCGCACAACACTACTTCGGTAGGAAATTTAACTACACCATGCCGTCGGAGCAACCGACTACCGGCGTGCACAAAAAACGCAGGGATAGGAACAGACAGCCCAGGCCTAAGCCAGATTCCGAGGCCTCGGCTGATCCGGTCTCCGGTCCGTAGTGAAGCTCCGACGCAGCCCCTGACTACCGCAGATTTGGAACCTGAGACCGGTACGGAAATTTTGACGGAATGTACAAGGCCGACGCCACCTTTCACTACAGGCCCTTCCGACGACTTTGCTTCAAAAGACGTCGGTGCTACAGAAACGCCATCAGTTTCTGAAGGCGTTTTCAGAACGACTATCACCATTTAAACGTTTTCTAAGTCGAAGACTCCTAAATCTAAAAGGACTGCACTTCAGTCTCCTGTTCAAGGCCCTATGCCTAAGAAACAGATGCTCAAAATGGCTGAAGATTTGATTTCTTTAATCGGGGGTTCACAGCCCCCTCCTGACAAAAGGCCTAGACAAGAGGACGATTATGCTTCCTCTGAGCAAATGTCCATTTCTTCAGACTCCTCTGAGGACCAAGACTATTCCTTCTCTTTTTATGAAGGTTCCGATGCTGAGGACTCTATTCCCTCAGCTTCTCCTCCTGAAGACTACTCCTTTGGGGAAACTTTACACACTATGAGGGAACATTTTCACTGGGAAGGTCAAGACTACTCTGATTCAAAGAAAAGGCTCAGAGAGTTTCTTTTACTCCCTCAACATAGACTACTTGCCATCCCACCAGTTTTGGACATTGTGGATGATGTCCATTTAGAATCCAGTTTCAACCCAGACTCTCTACCTCCTGCTCCGGCTAAACCTGACAGATAAAAGTGCCTGATTCCCACAAATTTCTTTACAAAAGCCCTGTAGCTGACCCAGAGACCATCTCCCAGGGTCCCAAGGGGGATAAGGCTTCTATGGCTAAAAACCCAGTACGTTCTCAGAGGGATTCCACAGCACTAGACAGGTGGGGGAAAAAGGTTTACACCTCAGACACACTAGCTAGGAGGGCACTGAATTGTCAATTTCATATGCTTAAGTATCAGCAATTTCTAATCTCTCAGTTAAAGCAAAGAATAACCACTCTCCCTCAACAATCTGAATTGAAAGAAGTACAGGATCTGTTGCACGCCACTGAGCAGGTGGGCAAACATACCTTACAATGTGGGTTTGATTCTTTGGAGGCCTCCTGCAGAGCAGCTGTCACTGGGTCTGTTATACGTAGGCATGCTTGGTTAAAGGAACAAACTCTGCCTGATCATGTTAAAGCAAAACTACTAGATGATCCCTTATAGCAGGATGTTCTTTTTGGAGTTAAAGCAGAAGAAGTTTTAAAGAAAATGGAAGATAAGGCAAAATCTATGCAGACAGTCAAAGATTTCCTACAAGTACAACCCCCTCGCTTCAGCAGAAACTGGCCAACAAAAAATTGGTCCTTTCCAGCCACTGACTGACCACAGAGGGGTAAATACAGACGCCCAAGGGGCAGAGGGCAACCACAAGCCCAGTATAAACCTCGCCAATGGGGCACTACAACACAGAAGGGAGGAGAAGACCGGTTTCAATCCACCAGAAGGCAAACTCAATGACTTGCACCTCATCTGGCCAAGCAATACTCTCTTGGCATCCCCCTTGGGGGGAAAACTCGCACTTTTTGAAAACAACTGGCACATTGTCACAAAGGACAAATGGGTCCTAGACATAATTTTACGAGGATACGGATTCCACTTTCACACCTTGCCAATGAAAAGAGGAATGCCAAACCTGCCACAAAATCAATGGGCAGAGGCACAAAAGCAAATTACAGCTCTCATGGACATGAGAGCCATTCAACTGGTACCTACTCGAGAGCAAGGCCAAGGATTTTACACAAGACTCTTTCTAGTGCCCAGAAAGGACAACGCCTGGAGACCAATTCTGGACCTTTCAATTCTAAACACTTGCTTACAAGTACCCAAATTCAAGATGCTAACACTACAGCAGCTACTTCCCATGTTGGGCAAGGAAGCATGGCTAGTAACGTTGGACCTCAAGGAGGCATACCTGCATGTCCCTGTCAGACAAAGTTGCAGAAGATACCTCCGTTTCATTGCAGGTTCAACCCATTACCAATTCTCTGCACTGCCCTTTGGTTTATCTACTGCGCCCAGAGTCTTCACAAAATGCCTGGCACCAGTAATTGCATACTGCAGACAGAGGAATTCAAATATATCCATACCTGGACGACTGCCTCATCCAAGCAGAAATCAAAGACATTCTCTTACATCATCTGGCCTTTGTAAAACATCTACTAAACTGCCTGGGGTACACAGTAAACAAAAAGAAGTCAAAACTAGTACCCTCAAAAAATGACATTCCTGGGTGCCAGCTTGAATACAACGGCCCAGAAGGCTTGTCTTATGCCAGACAAGCAACTACAACTGACTCAATATTTCACGACAATGGCATCAAAGACCCAATTAACTGCAAGAAAAATTCTGCAGGCTTTGGGCTTCATGGCATCTTGCATACTAATAATGCCATTTGCAAAGCTGCATATGAGGAAACTACAGTGGTACCTAAAAAGCGTATGGTCTCAACACAGCCACAGCTTGGACACAATGATATCTCTCATTCCCTGCCTACAACAGGAATTTCTATGGTAGTCACAGGCATGTCACCTCAACAAGGGTCAGCCTTTCACCTTGCCCCCAGCCAGGCAGACTATCACAACAGATGCTTCAGATTACGCCTGGAGGGCACACATGGCAGGACAATGCATTCAAGGCCTATGGACTGCAGATCAAAGAAATCTGCACATAAATCAAAAAGAGCTGCTAGCTGTACAGAAAGCTCTGACAGCCTTCAAGGATCTATTACATCCAGGACAACTTGCAATAAAGACTGACAACACCACAGTAATGTGGTACATAAACAAACAAGGGGGTACACATTCCTACCCTCTATGCAGGCAAGCAATGATCTTATGGAACACAGCTCTGGCCTACCAAGTCCAGTTACAAGCTCAATTCCTGCCAGGACAGAACACATTGTCAGACTACCTCAGCAGAAACATCAAAGATCTCCATGAGTGGAAACTAGATTCACAAATATTTGCAATGATAACTCAAAAATGGGGCCTTCCGAACTTAGACCTGTTTGCCAGTCCTCAAAACTACCAACTGACAAAATTTTGTACAAGGACATTTCACCATCAAGCTTGGAAAGTGGACGCTCTCTCTTTCAGTTGGAGAAACCTGACAGCATATGCCTTCCCTCCATTACCTCTCCAAACAAAGGTTCTTTTGAAGGTCAAAAAGGAGAGACCACGACTAATTCTCATAGCCGCAGACTGGCCACGCCAGCACTGGTACCCGCTATTGAAAAATATGGACCACAGCCCACCATGGATACTGCCTCAAATACCCCATTTGCTCACACAACATAACAAACAGATTCTTCACAGCCAGCTCAAAACTTTAAATCTGGCTGCATGGCAAATCAACTAAACATCCAACCAGCTCCTCTTTCACAAGCAGTTCCGGATGTTATCCTGGAAGCCAGGAGGCCAAGTACCAGGAAGGCTTATTCGGACAAATGGAAAAGGTTTTGTGCCTGGAACCAAGCTAAAGGCCAAGACACAATTCAGCCTCACATGCCTCACATTCTACACTATTTAGCTGAGATGTTGCACAAAGGATTTTCCTTTTCCTCAATTAAAATCCATGCTTCAGCTATTTCAGCTCACTACAACACGGATCCACCTTTATTTTCACATACTCTTCTAAGGCAGTTCCTCAGAGGGGCAAAAAAACATTAGACCACCCAGGAGAGCTCCTACACCAACATGGGACCTCAACTTTGTTCTGGAAAAACTAACGCTACCTCCCTTTAAACCAGCTTTCTCTGCAGATCTTCAGTTCCTATCATGGAAGACTGCCTTGCTCCTAGCAATAACTTCAGCTAGGAGAGTCTCAGAGCTACAGGCACTAATGGCAGTGGAACATTTCCTCATTTTTCATCAAGACAGTTTCTCTACGAACTAATCCTTCCTTTATGCCTAAGGTGGTTTCCAGTGTAGCTTTAAATCAAACCATCCACTTAACCCACCTTCTTCCCCAATCCACAGAACAAAAGTGAGATACTCCCGCATTCCTTGGACATTCACAGGCAGCTTCGTTACTACTTGGACAAAACTAAGGCTTTCAGAAAAACTGACCAGCTCTTTGTATCCTATGCTACAGCTTCTCAAGGGAAGGCTTTATCTAGGCAAACCATTTCTAAATGGATAGGTCATTTCATACGTTTCTGCTATACCCATCATGGGAAACCAGTTCCTGCTACCATTAGATCCCACTCTACCAGGGCCAACAGCTACCTCTACAGCCTTTCTCAGGGGGGTTCCAACCAAGGAGATTTTAGAAGCTGCAACTTGAGTTCAGTACACACCTTTACCAAACACAATCACTTACCTGTTTACTTAAGTCCAGGGTGGGCTTCGCCACTGCAGTTCTGCAGGGCCTTATTGCCTCCACCAACCCTCTGATACCCCCCCCCCACCACCTTAGCTTTGGGATTCAGCCCAAGTGTGATGACTGCAGCAGGGTAACACGATGAACATAGTACAGTTTTGTACCTACCATAAATGTAGATGTAGTGTTCACCCTGCTGCAGTTCCAGGTTACCCTCCCTCCATCCCCTCTGATCTACTGGCAAAATCTCTTCTATGCCTTACTGATGTATTTGCTTATAACTGAAGGGATTTTGTGTTTGTGCAGTGTTCACTCCATTTGGTACTAATTCTGACCACCTTTTTGGGGGCACCTGACATCAGGGGCAAGAAAAACTGAAGGAAACTGCATCTGTTGCAATATATTATACCCCTGGCGCACTGACGTCAGGGAAGAGGCGACTGCAACCGACACCGAACCAAGACTTTGGAATTCCGGCCGACTGCGGGGACCACCTGAAGACAGGATAACCCAAGTGTGATGACTGCAGCAGGGTTAACACTTTAACATCTACATTTATGGTAGGTACAAAACTGTACTTTTAGGCTATTCAAATATCGCGTTCTGCAGCTGAAAAATTAGTCCCAATAGTTTGAAAGCTCAAGTGCAGCAATGGCCTGAGTGCACTTTTTCCACCTCCCGGGGTCAGATTAGCTTGTCAGGAACCCCTCTACTCAGTGTGTCTAGTTTCTACTTCTCTGAAGCAGAATAACTTGTATTATCTTCCTGCTGTATTTTACCATGATTTGTTAGAGCAGCCACAGGTGTTCCTAATTTTGAACTCTTCAGAATTATGGTATTTATTCTTTACTTTTTGAGCATCCAGTCTCTAGGAATGACTGGTCATGTCTCCAGTTATGAAAATAAGATGTCCCCACCCTTTTGTTACTATGAAGAACAGTATAGTTCTGTCCATCCTACCCACAGTAACTTAAAATCCTTAGTGTGTGTTTCTGTAAATACTTCAGTAAGTGAAAAAAAAATTGTAGCAGCCTTTTCTCTTGTAATAGAGTTTACTCGTGCTGTTTTGAGTATCCCCCTTTATATGGTATTCTCCTTTATCTTGTATTCTGTAATCTGATTCCTGTTTTTTCAGTTCTTAGTTGTTGCCCTATTCTTTCTAACCTTTCCTGCTGCATCATTGAGTATTGTAGTGGACTTTGGTATTTCTGTGTTTTGTTGATTTACTTCTTGCAAAGGCTTTGATGCCTTTCTGACAGTTTTAGTAAACCAACCCCAAAAATTCCCATTCCCCCTGTCCATTTGGTGTATAAGTTTTTGAGGCACTGTCACACATTGCCAGTAATGGACAACTTTAAAAGTCCAAAACTGTTAACATCGATATGGCTTTTCTGTTGTAGTTAGTGTGGAACCATGGTTAGATGGATACCTCTTGGTAAGTAAGTGCCATTTCTCGCTCTTTCTAAATAGCCCTATTTGACAGTTACATATCTTAAGTTCTAGCACATAGTCTTGCACATGCTCTGTGCAGGGAATTTAATAGCTTGCTGTTGAGTTTGATCCATTTCTTGCCATACAGTTGACCCTTATTTGAGGTTTTTACCAATTCTTGCTTTCCTGTACATTAAGTCGTTATCTGGATAGTCATCTTTTCTGTGACTGCCACAAATTCTAGGCAGTGATGTTCATCGTGTTATCCTGCTGCAGTCATCACACTTGGGTTATCCTGTCGTCAGACGGTCCCGCAGTTGGCCGGAATTCCAAAGTCTTGGTCCGGCGTCTGTGGCTGTCGCCTCTTCCCTGACGTCAGTGCGCCAGGGGTATATATAATGCAACCGACGCCATTTTCTTCAGTCTTTCTTGCCGCGCGGTGCTCGAAGCAGAAGCATTTCGCAAGTGCCGGTCGGCTGACTCCTGAGATTTTCGAATTTCAGACCGAAGTCTTCTATAAAGCGAAGTACCCCATTGGGGAAACTTTTCTTGCCTCAGACTGATGTCAGAAAAAGTTAACAATTGTATATCTTGTGGGAAGCAAATACCTCATAAGGATTTTCATTCTTATTGCATACCTTGCCTAGGCCCAGACCACGACGTCACTACTTGTCAGTTTTGTGCTAGGTTTAATAAGCGTACTATTAAAAGACGCTTTGATTTCGCACGACACTACTTCGGTAGGAAATTTAACTACACCATGCCGTCAGCGCAACCGACTACCGGCGTGCACAAAAAACGCAAGGATAAGGACAGACAGCCCAGGCCTAAGCCAGATTCCGAGGCCTCTGCTGATCCGGTCTCCGGTTCTCCAGTCCTCAGTGAGGCTCCGACAGCCCCTGACTACCGCAAATCTGGAACCAGAGACCGCTACGGAAATTTTGACGGAATGCACGAGGCCGACGCAGCCATTTAGTTCAGGCCCTTCCGACGACATTGCTACAAAAGACGGTGCTACAGAAATGCCATCGGTGTCTGAAGGCGTTTTCAGACCACCAACTCTCACCATTAAAACGTTTTCTAAGTCGAAGACTCCTACTAAATCTAAAAGGACTGCACTTCAGTCTCCTGTTCAAGGCCCCATGCCTAAGAAACAGATACTCAAAATGGCTGAAGACTTGATTTCTTTAATTGGGTTCCCAGCCCCCTCCTGACAAAAGGCCTAGACAAGAGGAAGATTATGCATCCTCTGAACAAGTGTCCATTTATTCAGACTCCTCTGAGGACCAAGATTACTCCTTCTCTCCTTATGAAGATTCTGATGCTGAGGACTCCATTCCCTCAGCTTCTCCTCCTGAAGACTACTCCTTTGGGGAAACTTTACACACTATGAGGGAACATTTTCACTGGGAAGGTCAGGACTACTCTGACTCTAAGAAAAGGCTCAGAGAGTTTCTTTTTCTCCCCCAACACAGACCACTTGCCATCCCACCAGTTTTGGACATTGTGGATGATGTCTATTTAGAATCCAGTTTGAACCCAGACTCTCTACCTCCTGCTCCGGCTAAGCCTGACAGATACTATAGAGTGCCTGATTCCCACAAATTTCTTTACAAAAGCCCTGTAGCTGACCCAGAGACCATCTCCCAGGGTCCCAAGGGGGCAAAGGCTTCTATGGCTAAAAACCCAGTACCTTCTCAGAGGGATTCCAGAGCACTAGACAGGTGGGGGAAAAAGGTTTACACCTCAGCCACACTAGCTAGGAGGGCACTGAATTGTCAATTTCACATGCTTAAGTATCAGCAATTCCTAATCTCTCAGTTAAAGCAAAGAATAACCACTCTCCCTCAACAATCTGAATTGAAAGAAGTATAGGATCTGTTGCACGCCACTGAGCAGGTGGGCAAACATACCTTACAATGTGGGTTTGATTCCTTGGAGGCCTCCTGCAGAGCAGCTGTCACTGGGTCCGTTATACGTAGGCATGCTTGGTTAAAGGAACAAACTCTGCCTGATCATGTTAAAGCAATACTGCTAGATGCTCCCTTACAGCAGGATGTTCTTTTTGGAGTTAAAGCAGAAGAAGTTTTAAAGAAAATGGAGGATAAGGCAAAATCTATGCAGACGGTCAAAGATTTCCTACAAGTACAACCCCCTCGCTTCAGCAGAAACTGGCCAACAAAAAATTGGTCCTTTCCAGCTACTGACAGACCACAGAGGGGTAAATTCAGACGCCCAAGGGGCAGAGGACAACCACAAGACCAGTATAACCCTCGCCAGTGGGGCACTACAACACAGAAGGGAGGAGAAGACCGGTTTCAATCCACCAGAAGGCAAACTCAATGACTTGCACCTAATCTGGCCAAGCAATACTCTCTTGGCAGCCCCCTTGGGGGGGGGAACTTGCACTTTTTGCAGACAACTGGCACATTGTCACAAAGGACAAAAGGGTCCTAGACATTTTACGAGGATACAGATTCCACTTTCACACCTTGCCAATGAAAAGAGGAATGCCAAACCTGCCACAAAATCAATGGGCAGAGGCACAAAAGCAAATTACAGCTCTTATGGACATGAGAGCCATTCAGCTGGTACCTACTCGAGAGCAAGGCCAAGGATTTTACTCAAGACTCTTTCTAGTGCCCAGAAAGGACAATGCCTGGAGACCAATTCTGGACCTTTCAATTTTAAACACTTACAAGTACCCAAATTCAAGATGCTAACACTACAGCAGCTACTTTCCATGTTGGGCAAGGAAGCATGACTAGTAACGTTGGCCCTCAGGGAGGCATACCTGCATGTCCCCATCAGACAAAGTTGCAGAAGATACCTCCGTTTCATTGCAGGTTCAACCCATTACCAATTCTCTGCACTGCCCTTTGGCTTATCTACTGCGCCCAGAGTCTTCACAAATGCCTGGCACCAGTAATTGCATACTGCAGACAGAGGAATTCAAATATATCCATACCTGGACGAAAGCCTCATCCAAGCAGAAAGCAAAGACATTCTCTTACATCATCTGGCCTTTGTAAAACATCTACTAAACTGCCTGGGGTACACAGTAAACGAAAAGAAGTCAAAACTAGTACCCTCACGAAAAATGACATTCCTGGGTGCCCGCTTGAATACAACGGCACAGAAAGCTTATCTTACGCCAGACGAGCAACTACAACTGACTCAATATTTCAAGACAATGGCAACAAAGACCCAATTAACTGCAAGAAAAATTCTGCAGGCCTTGGGCTACATGGCATCTTGCATACTAATAATACCATTTGCAAAGCTGCATATGAGGAAATTACAGTGGTACCTAAAAAGCGTATGGTCTCAACACAGCCACAGCTTGGACACAATGATATCTCTCATTCCCTGCCTACAACAGGAATTTCTATGGTGGTCGCAGGCATGTCACCTCAACAAGGGTCAGCCTTTCACCTTGCCCCCAGCCAGGCAAACTATCACAACAGATGCTTCAGATTACACCTGGGGGGCACACATGGCAGGACAATGCATTCAAGGCCTATGGACTGCAGATCAAAGAAATCTGCACAAGAGAGATGCTAGCTGTACAGAAAGCTCTGACAGCCTTCAAGGATCTAATACATCCAGGACAACTTGCAATAAAGACGGACAACACCACAGTAATGTGGTACATAAACAAACAAGGGGGTGCACATTCCTACCCACTGTGCAGCAAGCAATGATCTTATGGAACACAGCTCTGGCTTACCAAGTTCAGTTACAAGCTCAATTCCTGCCAGGACAGAAGAACACATTGGCAGACTACCTCAGCAGAAACATCAAGGATCCCTATGAGTGGAAACTAGATCCACAAATATTTGCAATGATAACTCAAAAATGGGGCCTTCCAGATATAGACCTGTTTGCCAGTCCTCAAAACTATCAACTAACAAAATTTTGTACAAGGACATTTCACCATCAAGCTTGGAAAGTGGACGCACTCTTTCAGTTGGAAAAACCTGACAGTATATGCCTTCCCACCATTGCCTCTCCTCACAAAGGTTCTTCTGAAAGTCAAAAAGGAGAGACCACGACTGATTCTCATAGCCCCAGACTGGCCAGGCCAACACTGGTACCCGCTATTGAGAAATATGGCCCACAGCCCACCATGGATATTGCCTCAAATCCCCCATTTGCTCACACAACAAAACAATCAGATTCTTCACAGCCAGCTCAAAACTTTAAATCTGGCTGCATGGCAAATCAACTAAACATCCAACCAGCTCCTCTTTCACAAGCAGTTCTGGATGTTATTCTGGAAGCCAGGAGGCCAAGCACCAGGAAGGATTATTCGGACAAATGGAAAAGGTTTTGTGCCTGGAACCAAGCTAAAGGCCAAGACACAATTCAGCCTCACATGCCTCCCATTCTACACTATTTAGCTGAGATGTTGCAAAAAGGACTTTTTTTCCTCCATTAAAATCCATGCTTCAGCTATTTCAGCTCACTACAACACGGATCCACCTTTATTTTCACATCCTCTTCTAAGGCAGTTCCTCAGAGGGGCAAAAAACATTAGACCACCCAGGAGAGCTCCTACACCAACATGGGACCTCAATTTTGCTCTGGAAAAACTAACGCTACCTCTCTTTGAACCAGCTTTCTCTGCAGATCTTCAGATCCTATCATGGAAGACTGCCCTACTCCTAGCAATAACTTCAGCTAGAAGAGTCTCAGAGCTACAGGCACTAATGGCAGTGGAACCTTTCCTCATTTTTCATCAAGACAGAGTTTCTCTACAAACTAATCCTTCCTTTATGCCTAAGGTGGTTTCCAGTGTGGCTTTAAATCAAACCATCCACTTACCCACCTTCTTCCCAAATCCACAGAACAAAGGTGAGAGACTCCTGCATTCCTTGGACATTCACAGGCAACTTCGTTACTACTTGGACAAAACTAAGGCCTTCAGAAAAACTGACCAGCTCTTTGTATCCTATGCTACAGCTTCTCAAGGGAAGGCTATATCAAAGCAAACCATTTCTAAATGGATAGGTCATTGCATACGTTTCTGCTATACCCATCATGGGAAACCAGTTCCTGCTACCATTAGCTCCCACTCTACCAGGGCAACAGCTACCTCTACAGCCTTTCTCAGGGGGGTTCCAACCAAGGAGATTTTAGAAGCTGCAACTTGGAGTTCAGTACACACCTTTACCAAACACTATTACTTATCTCTTTACTCTAAGACCAGGGTGGGCTTCGCCACTGCAGTTCTGCAGGGCCTTATAGCCTCCACTAACCCTCTGATACCTCCCCCCTACCTTAGCTTTGGGATTCAACCCAAGTGTGATGACTGCAGCAGGGTAACACGATGAACATAGTACAGTTTTGTACCTACCATAAATGTAGATGTTAGAGTGTTCACCCTGCTGCAGTCCAGGTTACCCTCCCTCCATCCCTTCTGATCTACTGACTAAATCTCTTTAATACCTTACTGATGTATTTGCTTATAGCTGAAGGGATTTTGTGTTTGTGCAGAGGTTACTCCATTTGGTACTAATTTCTGACCACCTTTTTTGGGGGTACCTGACATCTGGGGCAAGAAAAACTGAAGAAAATGGCATCGGTTGCATTATATATACCCCTGGCGCACTGAAGTCAGGGAAGAGGCGACATCAACTGACGCCGGACCAAGACTTTGGAATTCCGGCCAACTGCGGGACCGCCTGACGACAGGATAACCCAAGTGTGATGACTGCAGCAGGGTGAACACTCGAACATCTACATTTATGGTAGGTACAAAATTAGAAGTTATGTACTCACCATAACGTTCCATCTGAGTAGGTGTATTCATTTGTCTGCAACCTGTGGGTTATGGATCCGATATCGGATCCGAACCGGCATGGTTTACCAGCTATGGATCCAAGCTCTCAGCTCCTCCCCTCACCCATAATGCCCTGCTGTACCCTCATGACCTCAGATCGAGTTTGCCAACAGCAAGAACACCCTGAAAAGGGTAACACATCATATGCAGGAAACTGAAAGGCCAGGGGGATAGGAGGGCGGGATGGTTGCAGACAAATGAATACACCTACTCACATGGAACGTTATGGTGAGTACATAACTTCTAAATCTGAAGTAGGAGATTCATTGTCTGCAACCTGTGGGACAGAGTCCCCAGCTACCTGAATCTTGGGCCATCATGGAAGGATATTCGAGCACCTGAGCCAAAGGATGCTCTACCCTAGATGCAAGATCCAACTTGTAGTGGGAAATAAAAGTATGAGATGAAGCCCACGTGGCTGCTGCACAAATATCTAGAGGAATCCTAGCCTTAAAGGCTGCCAAGGTAGAGACTGACCGGGTTGAATGGGCATGTACACCCTCGGTGGCCTTCCGCTCGATAAGCCAATAAGATACATTGTGAAATCCAGCGAGATAATGAGACTTTAGAAATTGGTTTGCCCAAATTAAATTTAGCAAAGGAAATGAACAACTGGTCGGATTGCCTATGACCAGCCGTCCTGTTTAGATAAAATCTAAGTTGCCTGTGAACATCTAAGGAGTGAAGCTTGTATTCACCTTTGTTTTCATATTTAGGAAAGAAGACAGGGAGGTTAATGGATTGATTAATGTTTGCTTCAGAAGCTACCTTAGGAAGAAAGGACGTGTTGGTCCTGAGGTAAACACGGTCCGGATGAAAGACCAAGTAAGGAGGTTTAGCTGATAATGCTTGAAGCTCTGAAACTCTCTTGGCCGAAGTAATGGCTACTAAGAAGGCGGTCTTGAAAGATAAGAATTTCAGATCTACCGTAGCTGGCGGTTCGAGGGGGGGGGGGGGCGGTCAAGGCCTGGAGAACTAAGGAAAGGTCCCAAGGAGGAACCACTTGCTTTACAGGGGGCCTGAGAAGAAAAGTACCTTTAAGGAAAATCTTACACAACTTGGCCGACATCAGTGGACTGGAGTCATGACCAATGTGATAATGGGAAATTGCCGCAAGTTGTACTTTGACCCTGGAACTGCTGGCACCATCATTAAAAAGAGTGGTTAAGAAATCAAGCACCAAAGGGAGAGGAACTGTGAAGGGGTTTAGGCCTTGCCGCTCCGCCCTAGCGAGAACCGTTTCCACTTGCTGCGGTAGACTTTCCTAGTGGATGGCTTATGAGCTGCCACCAGGATGGCCTTAACAGGGCGAAATACCGGGAGTCCTGATCAAGAGTGGAACTGGAGCAGCCAAGCGGTCAGCTTCAGGTTGTCAGGTTCGGAGGAGATAAGTGGGATGGATGAGATATCAGATCCGTAATGGGATCTAGAATCCAAGGAGGATTCACAGAGTGAGACCTTAGGAAGGGAACCAGATCTGTCGAGGCCAAAGCAGCAATGAGAATCATTCTGCACCCCAACCGAGAGGCTTTCTGAAGAACTTGGAGCATCAGAGGCAAGGGGATAAGCATAAGAAGACCGGGTGGCCAAGCATGCACCAGAGCGTCTCTTGGGAACCTCCGGGAGGAGGTATCAGAGCGAAAAACTGTCGCACTTGGTGTTTGAGGGAGAGGCAAAAAGATCGCAACAAGGAGTTCCCCTCCGTGCGAAAATGCGTTCCGCTACCTGGGTATTGAGAGACCACTCGTAAGGGGTGAGAATGGTGCGACTGAGTTTGTCCGCCAGGATGTTGGACCGACCGAATATGCATTGCTATGAAAGCGGTTGGTGGAGATTGCCCATTCCCAAACTCTCATGGCTTCTCGACAAAGAGGGTAAGACCTGGTTCCTCCTTGCTTGTTGATATACCAGACAACCGACATGTTGTCCGATTGAATCGCAATTGTTCCCAAGGGAAGAAAGGCCTGAAGTGCTAGCAACGCTAAGAGCACTGCTCTCATCTCTAGAACGTTGATATGCAGTAAGGTCTCTGAATCGTTCCACGTGCCTTGGACGGTCCGGTCTGCAAAATGCCCCCCCCCCACCCGAGGCGGGAGGCGTCCGTGGTTACAGTGGCGAGAGGGGGAGAAGCACAAAATGGGCGTCCTCCGTGGAGATCTGGAGAGTGTTGCCACCACAGGAGGGACCGCTTGCAAGCCTTGCTGATCGCAATGGGATGATGCATAGGAAGAGCAAGATACGACCACTGGACTAGGAGTGTCCATTGGAGGATGCGCATATTGAACCTGGCGAGAGGAAGAAGCGCTATAGCAGCCACCATGGATCCTAGAGCCCTCAGGACCAACTCCGCCGGAACTGAGCTTGAGTGGAGAATGGCCCGCACCTGGAGTTGCAGATTTTGAACTCTGTCCACAGTGAGGAAGGCTATCTCCTTGTGTCTAACCTGGCACCTATAAAATCTATGAACTGCGTGGGTGCTAGGTTGGATTTTTTTGTGTTTATTGTGATGCCCAGGCGGGAGCAAGATGGAGAAAGGAGTCTCGCCAATAGTAGTAGATGCCTTTTTTTTGGCGGTGAGGAGCCAGTCGTCCAGGTAGGGAAAGACCTGTACCCCTGAAGCCTCAGGTGGGCGCTACCACTGCTAATACTTTGGTGAACACCCTGGGGGCTGTGGTGAGACCAAAGGGAAGGACCGAACTGGTAGTGACTGGCTCCCAGCGAGGCGGAGGAAACCTCCTGGGCGCCTGTCCATTAGTATGTGGTAGTGCGCATCCTTGAGGTCTATGGAGCACATCAGTGATTTTCTCCCAGAAGGGGAAAATAGACTGCAGCGTGACCATTGAACTTCTCCTTGGGAACTGCCAGGTTCAAGAGTGAAAGGTCTAAAATTGGTCTTAGATCCCCGTCTTTTTGGCACTAAAAGAACCTGGAGTAGAACCCTGATCCGATCTGGTCTGGGGGACGGGCTGGATGGCTCTTTTCTTTAGCAGATGGCCAATTTCTGCCAGCGGCCTCCCACTGACCGGGTGGAGCGTCGGGGAGGGACTTCAATTTTGGCATGTGACGAAAAGGGATACGGTATCCTCTGGATATGATCTGGAGGACCCAGCGGTCTGATGTTATGGACTCCCATGCCACTAGGTGCTCAGCGTCCCGACTGCCTCCAGAGTGGAGCAGCGGGCAACCCTTCAGGGCTGCTGCGGGCCGTTCAGAGAAGGTTCTCTGGACCCGAAGTTCCTGGGAGCCCCTCTGCCCCTAGGCGGCGTCCTCCCTGTCCTCCTCTGCCACGGAAGGACTGGTTGTCCGGAGCAGGCTGGGATTGCTGCGACTTCCAGAACCACATCTTCTTCTGACCCTTTTGGTTCCTAGAATAGGGCCTCTGGGGTACAGAGAAGCGGATTCCGACGGCAGACAGCGTCTTCCCGTCCTTCTCGCTCTGGGTCAAAGTGTCACGAACAGTTTTGCCAAAGAGGGCAGAACCATCGAAGGGGGCATTCGCAAATGACGCCTTGAAGGGCTCTGAGAAATCGCAATGACGGAGCCAGGCCTGACGTCTAGTAACTAGGCCTGCCCCTGCGGCTCTAGCGGCACCTTCCGTAGCATGGGAGAGTAGCCGCATAGAGGTATTGGTGACGGACCTGAGAGTGGCCATGCGGATGGAGTGCAGCACTTTGTCCTCCTCTGACATGGACTCTGGGGAGGATGCAGCGTATTCTTTAATAAGATCGCGCTGCATCCTAATCACGTGTGCCAGATTAGTTCAGCGACCTTCTCTGTAAGGGCGCTGAAGTAAACATCCGCTTCCCCAAGCGGTCCATCATCCGAGACTCCTTGCTCGGGGGATGGACTGAGGGACTCTCCTGAGCAAGTTCCCTCTTGGTGGCCGCCGCCGTCAACATGGCATCTACCGGAGGCCCCTTACTCCAATGGGCACGGTCAGCCGGGGGACTGAGAATACGGTCGGGCCTTTTAGGGATTGGCTCCACGGTGTCCGGTTCCTTCCACGCCCTGGTGGTAATGAGGTCCACCAGGGGTCGGCAGGAGGACACCCAAGAGGTAGACGGGCCCGCTTCAAATGCCTCCAAGAACACGGACTCGTCCGAGGAAGACTTGGGGCAGACCACCCCTTATGCGGAGCATTTCCATGATGTCTCCAAATGAGACATCCTCGGGGTGACCGTGGGAGCCTCCTTCCTCCAAATCCGTGTCTTCTGTGAGAGACTTCGGGAGTCAATGTGCCTCCTTTTGCATATGTTTGCGGGAACATCCTCCGGGGGCTGTCAGAGGACTCCTCATAAGCGGTAACCTGTTCCAGGGTAACAGCTTGGGGCACAGGAGCGGGCTGTCCCAAGGGCGGATGGTGGAAGCCTGACCCAGTGCAGAGGGAGCGGCGGGCGAAGCAAGTGCGGGGTCCGAGACCCTCAACAGGGCCCTCTCCACTACATCAAAAGCGAAGGGAGCCGACCTTGACCAAAGGATCCGACAATCGGCTCCCCTCGGATCCGAGAGTGGATCGAGCGGCGCGGCGCTCGGATCCGAAGGACCGTGCACTCCGACACAGACGGTGCGAAGGAGCACTGATCCCCGGATCGGCTCGGATCCAGGCTCGAGGTCGGATCCGAAGCACTTTCGAGGGCAGGGTCGGATCCGGTACCAAGTACTATCGGCGACCCACCCCGCTCGGCTGCTCGGCTCCAACTGCTCGAACCCGGGTAGCGGGTGGAGAAGGAGCAGTGGCGAAAAAGGGTCGAGCTCCCCAGAGGGAGGCAAGACACTCCCATCTGCATCTGGGCCTGGATGAACCTTCTCATCATCCGGTCCAGATCAGCGTCTGACAGGCTATAAGTTGATCTCGACTAGGCTACGAGGTAGGCCTTGAGTGCCTCCTCGATAGCCTCGACGATCGGGTCTCCTCCTCAGGTCCCAGTGAAAACACACTGGAGACCGGGCCGAGGAGGGAGAGCCAGCAGACAAGGAGGCGGAGGAGAAGCCCGTTTGGCTGGTGGGGCGAAACAGAGGTCTCGGCCCGCGCTTATGGTGCTTCTCCTCCGGTCCTTCTTTCTAGTTTCCCTCTCCTCCGAACCACTACAGGAGGTTGAGTCCCAGGAGGAGGAGGGGCGGAGAGGAGACAACCGTAAGCAGTTACCCGAAGGCGGAGGCGGAGCAGAGTCCGGTGGCAAAGACCCGCCAAGACAAGCTTGGACCTCCGCTCCTTCAATGCCCTGGGGTTGAACCCTGCACAAATGGAACATCCAGAAGTGAGGTGTTCAACCCCAAGGCATCTAACACCAGTGTGGCCATCAGCCGGGAAAGCTTATGGCCACACTCGGAGCACTTGGAGAACACAGCTTTGGGTTGTTCAGACATCCCAAATGCAAAAAAAAGTTACTTAACCTAGGGTTAAAGCAAAGTAACAAAACCACTCAACAGGCCCAAACACACACTACGCTACCAGCGAGGGGAGGGAAAGTAAAATTAAATTTTAAAACACTAAAAGTATAATTAAGTAATAGGGAAACCTACACTTCCACACAACTTTCACACAAAACTTCAAAAATTAGCACTTTAAAGACTAAAAAACTGCACTTAGCTGAAGAGCTTAGGAACACAATCTGGTCACCAGCGCGGCAAACGAGATCTGAGGTCATGAGGGTAGAGCAGGGCATTATGGGTGAGGGGAGGAGCTGAGAGCTTGGATCCATAGCTGGTAAACCATGCCGGTTCGGATCCGATATCGGATCCATAACAGGTTGCAGACAAATGAATCTCCTACTTCAGATCTGTACTTTTCTCCGTTACAAATGTTTGTTCAGAGAGCCTTTTGCAAAGTACTGAATAAGGGTGGGGGTTAGGCATCATTTTCTTAGAGGCGTCACCCCCCTTGCTGTGTGACAGATTTCTTTTTGTTTTAGATATCTGAATTTGTAATACAACAAAAAATGGAAAATAAAATCACAAAAGTCGCAATAGGTAAAACGGCTTAAAATCCAAAATAGTTAATTGAATCACCATTCAATAAGCACTGTCATCTCTTTTTCAGACTGAATGCTGTAAGAAACGGACACCATATTTAAGTTCATATCTTCAGTTAATGCTTTAATTTGTTTCCTTAAAAAAAAAAAAAACTTTAAAATTCTCCATCATTCAGACCTGGAGGGTAACCTGCATCTAACCTAACTTGCCATACATATTCCCTCCAGTCTGATTCGTCTTCTGCATTAAATATTTCAGGATTCACAGTTTGATCTAAAACAACAACCTTAAAATCAGTTTACAATTGCCATTGTTTGCCAAGGGCATTTTTCTCGTCCCTTAGTCTTTATTACGTACAGATGTTCATATATTCTGTAGCAAAGGACTCTTAGTTTTTCTAGCATAAAATGCATTACATGAAATCCATGCTATCAAAATATATTACAAATTTTGACTTGCAGGAATAGCTACCCTTTAATTTGATATTATTCACTTTCATCTCTGTAATTCCTGTATATAAGTAAGAACAAAAATTTGTCATAACATTTAAACATTCCTACCTTTTCATATTTCTTATCAGGAAGGCTTAACTTGGACTGAAAAAATGTTTAAAACTTTCCTTTTTGCTCACAAACATAGGTTTGTCCCCCACTACCTTTTTAACATCAGGGAAGATGCTTAAAACTTTCCAGTTTTTGAGATCATAATACCAGTGCTACCCACCGTAGAGCACCTGCTTCCGTTGCATCTTTGATTGCGGCCTCCGCACAGTATATGGGACAGTCGGTTATATTTGAAATGTAACCGTTGGTCATTGCTTATGAATGCATCATCTCAAGGTTTATTAAAAATGAAGTTTGCCACTGTGCTGCACAAAATATCAGCCACCACGTCCTCTGATACTGGAGGTGAAATCTGTAAATGTTTTGACTCCTGTATAGCAATAGCTGACAGTAAAGTTCCCCTGATAAGGAGAGAGTGATATAACGGTACAGTGGTGCAACAGTATCGTTGCCTCACAGCAAGAGGTTCTCCGGTTCAATTCTTGGCTGCGATGCCTTCTGTGTGGAGTCTGCATGTCCTCCCTGCGTTCGTGTGGAGTCTGCATGGCCTCCCTGCGTTCGTGTGGGTTTCCTCTGGGTGCTCCGGTATTCCTCCCACGTTACAGAGACCTGCATCTGGAGCATTTTTCCCCGGACCTCCGCTGAAAAATGGCTCGTTCCAAGTCTGACTTTCCCAGTTAAATGTAAAATAAATAAATACATTCAAAATATCACCAGAGCGTAACTGGTTGTTCTGTCCTACATATTGGTATCTCTAGTCCGTTAATAGCTTCATATCCATAGTAAAGGTTGGAAGGCAGAGTCCGAACCAGCAACCACTCCACTATTTTAGGACATTGTATCAGGAGTCTGTAACACTGTTCTCCTTTAAAGCTGGCTAGCAGTCACTGTTCCTCTGGGTGGTACATATTAAGTCTAGCGATGTTTAGTTTTTTTATTAGTTGCCACCTCCAAGAACACTTGTTCTGTTACTAGACAAGCCCTTTGATAAAGAGCAGTAAAAAGATCACTACAAGTGCTGATAACATTCCTGAAACCTGTCAGGACTGCCTTCACCCAATATCTTGGATTATTGCTGTGAAGGGATTGCTGGATCCCAGAGTGGTATCTTTTAGGCAGACTCTCTTTGCCACTTAAGAACTATAGTAGTGTAGTTTGGTACCAGCTCATCCCCAAGGTTTGCTTTATTGTGTAACTTCTCTCATTTATGAGTAGAATGTGGACCAACTCAGGTTTCTGTTTTTAATCGCATTGTTTCCAGAGGTAACTTTTAAGGCTTCAGATGAGGTGCCAGGGATAATATCTGCACTAGTACCACTGGAGATTTTCGAGGCCATTCATTATAGGTTCATAGGTTTATACTAGGCTATCTGCCCTAAGGCATTTATAAGCCTAGCCCAAAGTTATGTGGCTTACGCCACCCCTTATGTTAGAAATAATGTGCCCATTAGTTTGTTGTGCCTCTGTCCAGCAGTGATACAAAGATGATTCCCGGGGTAAACCTACGATCTCCCATCCACCGGTCAAGATTTCTCTTGAACAGAGCCAGCGAGGTGCTCTGCCTCACATGGACCGGGATTTTATTCCACAGCATGGGGAGTCTCTGGGTGATAAATCTATCCCTCCAGCACGTCCTATTTATATCCGTGCTAAGGTTTAAGTCACTTGCTCAAGTGGTTCTGGTGGATTTGGATTTTTTGAGGTGGAGCATGTCCATTAATTCCGGGTTGGTCATGGCCTTGTATGTCAGGCACAGGTCACCTCTGAGCAGACTGTATGCAACTGAATAGAGTTGGAGTTTCTTCAGTCTGGCAGTATATGACAGGTTTTGGAGTCCCTTTATCCTTTTGGTGAGGAACTTTTGGGGTCTCCAATTGCTGCAGGTGTCGGGTGAGATGCATCCCAAATGGGGCATTGTACTCTATCATTGGTCTGATAAGTGAAGAGTACAGGGGAACAATGACCTCACTTGATGATGTGAATCCCTTCATGATCAGATGGGCAATGTAGAAGGTCTTTCGAACCACTTTAGCAACGTGAGTGTCAAACGAGAGGCCACTGTCAACCTGGGTACCCAGGTCCCTGATAACCTCTTTTTAGTGGGTTGCCATCTATATGGTAGCTTGGGGTTGCCTTGTTTTTCCCGAAGGGTATGACTATACACTTTTTTGCGTTTAACTTCAGGCCATGGCTCTGGCACCAGCTATCAGTTTCCGTGAGACCCCTCTGAAGGATGTCTGTGTCCGATGTACTATCCACTATGGCACCCAGTTTGCAGTCATCCGCAAACTGTCAGCCATAGTCCTCCTATGTTTGCCTGTACTTCTGAGAAGTAGATGCCGAACAATAGGGGGCCAAGGACTGAGCCCTGTGGGACACCACTTGTAACCGGCTTGGAGTCTGACATGGCTCCAGCAACTCTAACCCTGTGGGTTCTGTCCTTTAGCCAGTTTGCAACCCATCTTGTGACATATGGGTTTACATTTAAGCTGGTAAGTTTCTCTATGATACCCGAGTGGGGTATTGTGTCGAAAGCTTTTGCAAGGTCAAGGTAGGCTGTATGGACCGCCTTTCCCTCATCAATGGCCTTGGTAACTGTTTCGAAGAAGTCGATCAAGTTCAAAAGGCAAGATCTGCCCTTGACAAAGCCAAACTGGGTTGGGTCCAAGGTCTGCAAGTCCCCTATGTCCTTGTTTGAGTTCCATTATGATCCTCTCCATAGCTTTGCAGACCAGGCTTGTTAAGCTTATGGGTAATTACCAGGGTCCGTAGAGGCACCGCCTTTGTGGAGTGGGACCACAGTTGCCGTACGCCACTCCTTGGGCACATGTCCTGTGGTAAGGCTAAGATTAAACAGCTGCCTTATGTGCGGGTTTAGTTCTTCATTGAGTTCATGTAGCACACAGCCGGGGACACCATCCGGTCCCATTGATGCTGTGTTTTTAGCTTTAGCGAGAGCAGCTTTCACCTGCGCATTTGATATGTCTGGGAGGCTACACTCTGTTGGGATAGTTCTCTCCTTTTGGGGGGGGAGGGGGGTGAAGTTTGCGCTGAACCTGTCTGCCAGTATGTTGGCAATGTCTGTGGGTTCAGTGATTTTTGTATCATTTTGGAGTAATTCTGAGCATATCTGGGAGTTTCCACCCAGGTTTCTGACATAGCTGAAGAAGGCCTTATGATTGTCTTTTGAATCTATGGCAGTTTTTTTTCTCAAAGTTGGCCTTGGATGATTTTATGAGGGATCGTAGTTTCTTGCTAGTACTGATCAAAGATGCCTTCCCTTTTTGGGATTTTGCTCTATCATGTAATAGCTTTCTCCTCTTATTGTAAAGTTTGTTTATGGCTGGGGTCCACCAGACTGGACATTTGCCCTTGGTGGAAAGAGTCTTGGTTTTATTTGGGATTGCCTGATCCATGCAATCCTGAAGGTGTTCATAGAAGGCATTTGTAAGGGCTTCCGCAGATTGGGTTGTGGTTTCCATTGGCTCGGGGGCCTTGAAGGATACCACACCTGTCTTGAGTAGTGTGAAGTTTGCTTTAGAGAAGTTCTTCACTGTGGTCTTTTTTGTTTGGGGTGGGTGCGGGATGTGGATTTCTAGTGAGATTAGTTTATGATCTGATCTCACCAAAGAGGGATATACTTCTGGTGTGGAGCATTTTGTCCCCATGTTTGTGATGATGAGATCTAGTATATTTTCTCCTCTTGTGGGGACGATGACTAGTTGTTCCATGGCATTTGAATTTATGAACTCCAGGAACCTTTGGGCTAGAAAGTTGGGGCTTGAGTAATGTTTCCCAGTCTATATTCGGGTAGTTGAAGTCACCCAATATGATGGTGTTTGGTGATACATTTATACCCTCCAGTGTCTTCAGGAAGGCTGTGTGGGTTTCCTGAGTTTGAGAGGGTGGCCTGTAGCATGCTACAAATTGCAGAACAGTTTTGCCTATGGTTAATTGCACCTGGATGGTTTCCGATGCTTCGTGCGTAGCCACCAACCTGGAGGTGTGGGTATCCTTGATGAATATGGATACACCCCCTCCTTTTGTGGTATGGTCTGGGTTTTGGGGCGGAGCATGATATGAGGTAAAACCTGATAGTGCCGGGGTGCTCTCAGGAGCCTTGAACCAGGTTTCAGTCACAGCACAGACATCGATGTTCTCCATACTGAGAAGGACCTCGAATGTGTGCATTTTGAGATTTAGACTTCTGGCATTGAGCAGCATTACCCTTAGTTTCTTCCCGTTTTTGTTTTCTAGGGTGGTAGGTTTAGAATTTGATCTTTGCCTAAAAAAGGCACTATGGGGGTGGCAAGAGCCTTAGCCAATATCCGGAATCCCAGGGGTGACAGGTGCAAACCGTCCCTTGCGAAGCAGCGTGGCTTGTCAAGCATGTCATCCCAAGCAGACAGACACTGGATCCCCTTTGAATGACACCAGAAATTAAGCCAATTGTTAAAGCTGATCATCTTGTCACTATATTGTGGCATCATTCGTGGTGAAGGAAGGATACTGCTCAGGGTCAGGGTCATACCTGCCTGGGCTACATAATCAGAGAGCTCCTCTGTCTCTTTATGTAGTCCAGGGAGGTACGTCTCAGGTCGTTCACACCAGCATGGACAACGACTGTGTCATACTTGTACTTGCCGTGGAGTGACCCAAGTGCTTGTGTTATGTGGCGGATTCTAGTGCCCGATAGGCAGCTTACCGTGACCTTCTCCTTGTTCAGCCTGGTGAGTGGGACGTCAGTGTTTCTGACTATGGAGTCACCTATGACAAGTATGTTTGGTGTTGTATTTGGCCTTAAGGGCAGTGACTGCTTTGCACACTGATTTTGTTTTTTATGTGTTGTTTGTGTGGTGTCTTGAGTTTGCAGTTGCTTGGGTGTCTGCTTTGGAGGCCTTTGCTGTTTAGGTAAATTTTTACTCAGAGCCTCCGAGTATGTCTTAGTTTGTTTATGTGTTTGATTCAGTGGTGTGGTTGAGTTATGTGAGACTTGTATTGTGGTGTGTGTAGTTGCCTTCTCCTCCTGCCTGGTCTTGCCAGTCCTGAGTTGAGAGCTCAGCCTCCAGTTTGGCTAAATAGCTGCATCTCTCGCAAGTGTTAATGTTATGTGGGAGGAGGAGAGGGTTGTCCGTGTACATGAGGCAGTTGTAACATTGCCTCAGAATTCCCAGATTCACCAACTGGGCAGGAGAGGACACCAGCATCTGACCCTTCGACATGCTAGAAAGAATTATGAGTTGGTATGAGACAGAAAAGTAGAGGGCTTAGCAGGGAAGTGGGCACTCCTGGGGGGTTTTGCAAGTGAGGGATTTGTATAATATAGGAGTGCTTGACCTGCAAAGAAAATGCTTATAAGACAAGGGATATGCTTTTAAGACAAGTGCTGAGCTTTTTGAGAAGAAAAAGCAATTAGGAACAAGTGCTGTGCTTTTTAGTGAAGGTGTAAACTGTTTAGATTCCTAACAGAGCAGTTCTAATGGAAAAATTGAAGAACAGACTTTATGGAGCCAGAAAAAGTTTAACCTTGTTAAACCGGCGCTGCCGATGCTGCTCTAGTGGCAACTCCGCTAAAGCACGTTAAGTGCTTGATAGCAGGGGCTGGAAAGAAGCAGGAATAGACCCAAAACGGACAATAAAACTACAGTTTCAAGTCAGTAACCACTCCTACGGGGGGCAGGGAAGGCTGCTCAATGTTATTCACTGCCACTGATCAACAGAGACTTTCCTTTAGCCCAAGCAAAAATGGCCTCACAGAAACTTACAAACAGTTCATGAAACAGCAAGCCTGTAACTGAACTTTTTTAAATCTCAGAAAAGTGGGAAAAAGGCAAGATTTTTTTTGGTTTTTGTTTTTTCAGAGATAGCAGAGGCTCACAGGTAATATCAAGTTATAACAGTGCAGTAAATGACCCCACACGAGTGCTAGGTCAAGGACAGAAAATATGCAAGTTTTGAGAAAAAAAATGATTTAAAAAAAGTGCAAACAGGAAATTCAGTAAACAACTTTTGGTTGTGCTCTAAATACAGCTACTAATGCAGAAATCAAGTTTAACAAGCCAGAAAATGCCCAAACTAGGCAGCTTTGCAGAAAAACTTAGCAAATAAACAGAGAAAAAATACTTAAAATCTCAAAAGTGGCTCCCTTCTTCTCTCAGCGTTTTCTCCTCTTGATGGGTGCTTCAACAGCCAACAAGCCTGAAAAGAACAGCGATGACACAAGCAGTGTTGGTTCCTCAATTTTGCTTGTTTTTCCTCCTTATCCAGTCATCCTACCAAGGACATCAGTGATGTAAAAGGTGCATCGAATGAGTCCATCTTTAGATTTATCTTGCCATGTAGTGCTAAGTCTTGTGTTACTTGTAGCACCCATTCTGTCAGGCTTCCGGTAGCTCAGAAAGTACCCCATCATTTTTTTCTTTTTATGCTGTGTGATTTTCCATTTAGAAAAATTGTAGTGAAGATTGTGTGTGGTATGCCATCAAATATCCCACAATGTTTTTCCCATCAAATATCTCTCAAAGCTTTTCCCATTTTAAGAGTATTTTGCCTCAGCCCACAGCATGCCGTGGACTCTTGTCTACATCGTGTTTCATTCACTGTGAGGACATTCTGTAGAAAATGCTGGTCTCTCCAGGAGTTTGCAGCAAAAAAAGCATGAGCCTAGATGATGATCATCGTGTTTCACTGTTGCAGTCATTACAATTGGGTTATCCTGCTGTCAGGCTACCCGCAGTCGGCCTGAATTCCGAAGTCTAGCTTCGGCGTCTGTTGCTGTTGCCTCCTCCCTGACTTTAGGTGGCCAGGGGCATAAAAGATGCAGCCGACACCATTTTCTTCAGTCTTTCTTGCTGCGCGGTGCCCGAAGCAAAAGCAGTTCGCAAGTGCCGGTCGGCCGACTCCTGAGATTTTCAAATTTGAATTTCAGATCCGAAGTAGTCTTAAGTACCCCGTTGGGGGAAACTTTTTTCTTACTCCAGACCGATGTCAGAAAAAGTTAATAATTGTATTTCTTGTGGGAAGCAAATACCTCATAAGGATTTTCATTCTTACTGTATTCCTTGCCTAGGCCCTGACCACAACGTTGCTAGTTGTCGGTTTTGTGCTAGATTTAACCAACGCAATATTAAGCGTCTGTACAATTTTGCATTCCATTACGTTGGCAGAAGATTTAATTATATAATGCTGTCGGAACAGCCGACTACCGGAGTTTATAAAAAGCGCAAAGAAAAGGACAGGCATCCGAGATCCAAAACAGACGAGACTTCTGCTAGGCCTGTCGCCGGTTCTCAGTGAGGTGCTTTCGCAGCCCCTGTTGCCCGCTGCCTCAGAGCCACAGGCCGCTTCCGACTCCCACGTGGAGCCGACTCGGCTGCTGAAAACTCAAGGTATTGGACACTCGGAAACTATTCCCTCAGATGGGTCCGGAGCCGCTGAGCAGGCATCTGCTTCTGAGGGTGTTTTCAGACCTACACATTTATATGTGAGACCTACTTAAGCTACAAAGGCAAAGACTAAAGCAGCTCTAAAGACAAAGAAACAAGTACAGCATTCTCCTGGACAGGCCACCATGCCTAAAAAACAGATGCTTAAAATGGCCGAAGACCTAATTAATTTGATCAGGAGTTCCCAACCCCCTCCTGATAAGAGGCCTAGGCATGAGATAGAATACGAATCTTCAGACCAGGATGTTCATCGTGCATACAGCTGCAGTCGTAACAGATGGGTTTTCCTGCCATCAGGCGGGTCCTTGGTCGGCCGAATTCCAAAGTTTAGGTCTGGCGTCTGATGTCGTCGCTTCTTCCATGACGTCAGTGTGACAGGGGTATTAAAGAACCAGCCGACGACATTTTCTTCAGTCTTTCTTGCCGCGCGGTGCCCGAAGCAGAAGCAGTTCGCAAGTGCCGGTTGGCCAGCTCCTAAGATTACGAATATTATTCAACCGAAGACTTCTTGAAAGCCAAGTACCCCGTTGGGGAAACTTTTCTTGCCTCAGACCGATGTCAGACAAAGTTAATAATTGCATTTCATGTGGGAAGCAAATACCGCATAAGGATTTCCATTCCCTCTGCATTCCTTGCTTAGGCCCAGACCACGACGTCTCGGCCTGTCGTTCTTGTGCTACATTCAACAGACGCACTATTAAGCATCGGGCGGAATTCGCCCAACACTATTTTGGCAAAAAGTTTAATTACATTATGTCGTCGGATACTCAGACTCCAGTTTTGGGTAAAAGACGCAAAGATAAGGACCGACATCCGAGGTCTGCGACTTCTACCGACACCACGCTAAAGCCGACTACAGGTGCTCCGGTTCTCAGCGAGGCACCTACGCAGCCCCTGACTACCGATGACACTTCATTAGCGGTGTTTTCTGTGCCAGAGGTCGCAGGCTTTTTGGCCCACACCCCGACCACAGATACCGAAGCCACGCTTGGAGGGGAAAGAGTTTAGACAGGCCTGCCACCTCTCAAGGTGTCTTCAGGCCTTCTTCTTTTTCCATTAAGGCTTTCACTAAATCTAAAGCAGCCATGCATACTAAAAGACAAGCTCCACAGGGCCCCTCTCAAGGCCCCATGCCTAAAAAGCAGATTATCAAAATGGCTGAGGACTTGATTACTCTTTTATATCAGGGGTTCTCAACCCCCCTCGGACAAAAGGCCTAGAGTGGAGGAAGAATACCCTTCCTCGGACCAGGCCTCCATTACTTCAGAACATTCTGAGGACCAGGAACATTCATACTCCCCTTTTGAATGTTCTGATGCAGAGGAGTCCATTCCCTCTGTCCCCCCGAGGATTACTCTTTTGGGGAAACCTTGCATACCTTGAGGGAACATTTCCACTGGGAAGGCCAAGAGTACTCAGACTCCAAGAAAAGGCTCAGGGATTTCCTTTTGCTCCCTCAGCACAGGCCACTGGCTATACCTCCTGTCTTAGACATACTAGATGATGTGTATTCAGAGGCCAGCCTTAACCCAGATTCTTTACCTCCAGCCTGGCAAGTATTACCGGGTTCCTGATTCACACCAATTCCTATACAAAAGCCATGCGGCTGACCCAGAAACTATTTCACAGGGTCCCAAGGGAATTAAGGCCTCCACTGCCAAAAATCCATTACCTTCAGAGCGAGATTCCAGGGCTTTAGAAAGTTGGGGGGAAAAGGTATACACCTCGGCCACCTTAACCATGAGGGCATTAAACTGTCAGTTCCATATGTTAAAGTATCAACAGTTTTTGTTATCTCAGTTGAAAAGCAAAATGTCACAACCTGAACAACCAGACTTGAAGGAGTTGCAGGATTTGTTGCATAGTGCAGAGCAAGTGGGTAAACATACCTTGCAATGTGGTTTTGATGCTTTAGAGGCCTCATGTAGAGCTGCTGTTACAGGATCAGTCATACGTAGACATGCTTGGCTCAGAGCAAACCTTACCAGATCATGTCAAAGCTAAATTACTAGATGCACCTCTTCAAAAAGATGTATTGTTTGGTGTTAAAGCAGAGGAGGTATTAAAGAAAATGGAGGAAAAGGCAAAATCAATGCAAACAGTAAAAGATTTCCTACAGGTACAACCTCCACGTTTCAGTAGAAATTGGCCTTCAAAAAATTGGTCCTTTCCAGCCACGGACAGACCCCAAAGAGGTAGATACAGGCGCCCGAGGGGTAGAGGGCAATCTCAAGGATCTTTGAGGCAGACAGTGGCAAGCACCTACACCAAGAGGTGGTGAGGATAGTTCACAGCCATTCAGAAAGCAGAACCAATGACTTCCCCTTTACATGCCAAGCAAGGCTCAAATGGCAGCACCTTTAGGTGGAAAACTGGCATTATTTTCAAAAAAATTGGCATATTGTCACAAAAGACAAATGGATCCTGGACATTATAGACAGAGGCTACAGATTCCACTTTCACACCCTACCAAAAATGAAAGGCATGCCAAACCTGCCACACAAAGGGCAGAGGCACAAAAATTTCAGATCTCATGGACCTGAAAGCTATTCAAGAGGTACCTGCACAAGAACAGGGTCAAGGTTTTTATTCCATACTATTCCTGGTACCAAGGAAGGGCAAAGATTGGAGACCTATTTTGGACCTATCCATCCTAAAGACATATTTACTCGTACCAAAATTCAAGATGCTCACATTACAGTAGCTTCTTCCCATGCTGGGCAAGGAGTCTTGGCTGGTAACACTGGACCTCAAGGAGGCATACCTGCATGTCCCAATCAGACAAGATTGCAGAAGATACCTCCGATTTCTTGCAGGTTCAACCCATTAGCAATTCTTTGCATTGCCCTTTGGCTTATCTACTGCGCCCAGAGTGTTCACGAAATGCCTGGCATCAGTAATTGCTTTCTGCAGACTTCAAGGGATACAAATATACCCTTATTTGGACGACTGCCTGATCCAAGCGGACAGCAAACACACACTTCTGAAACACCTGGCGTTTGTAATAATGTTGAATTCTCTGGGGTACACAGTCAACAAAAAGAAATCAAGACTAATACCCTCTCAAACAATAATTTTCCTGGGTGCCAGCTTGGATACAAACACCCAGATGGCCTACCTCACGCCAGAGAAACAAGGGCAATTAACTCAATACTTCAGAAAACTGGCAACCTTCACCAGGCTAACTGCAAGAAAATCCTTTAGGCTCTGGGATTTATGGCATCTTTCATCCTACTAATCCCATGTGCAAAGCTACATATGAGGAAACTTCAATGGTACCTAAAAAACTTATGGTCTCAACACAGCCACAGTTTGGAAACAATTATACCACTGATTCCATGTCTTCAAAAGGAATTTCTGTGGTGGGCTCAAGCATGCCAAAGAAACATAGGTCTCCCATTCTGCAAGCCTCAAGCAAATCAAGTCATCACAACAGACTCCTCGGACTATGCCTGGGGGGCGCACATGACAGATCGGTGCATTCAGGGCAAATGGTCACAAAAAGAAAAGCACCTACACATCAATCAAAAGGAAATGCTAGCAGTAATAAATGCTATTATGGCTTTCAAAGACATACTGCATCCAGGCC
Source organism: Protopterus annectens (assembly GCF_019279795.1). NCBI lineage: Eukaryota > Metazoa > Chordata > Ceratodontiformes > Protopteridae > Protopterus > Protopterus annectens. The sequence goes on along the minus strand of NC_056741.1, from coordinate 863,287,658 downwards.
AGCTATTGAGAAGGACAGACGACACCACAGTGATGTGGTACATAAACAGGGAGGAACCCATTCATATCCCCTATGCAGGCTAGCCATGTCTCTTTGGAACAAGGCTCTGGAATTACAAGTCCAACTTCAAGCACAGTTCCTGTCAGGCAAGGAAAACACACTGGCAGACAATCTGAGCAGAAATATGACAGATCCACACGAATGGAAGTTGCATCCTCAAGTTTTTACAAAGATAATTCAAGCATGGGGAAGGCCAGACATGGATCTCTTTGCCACCCACAGAAATTACCAATTGACAAAATTCTGCTGTAGGACCTTTCATCCACAGGCCTGGAAAGTGGACACACTCTTTCAGTTGGACAAGAATGACAGTTTATGCCTTTCCACCTCTTCCTCTGCTGCCCAAAGTTCTACTAAAAGCCAGAGCAGACAGACCAAAGATGATTCTCATTGCTCCAGACTGGCCAAGACAACACTGGTACCCATTCCTGAGGAGCCTGACGCATTCCCCACCATGGATCCTGCCTCTAATGCCTCTTCTATTGACTCAGCACAACTTCAAAACTCTTCACAGTCAGCTGAAAACACTCAATCTAGCCGCATGGAGGATTCCTTAAATTCACAACAGACCCTACTCTCCAAGGAGGTGCAGGATGTCATTTTGGAGGCCAGATGGCCTTCTACTAGAAAAGCCTACTCCGCAAAATGGAAACGGTTTTGTGCCTGGAATCAGAAAAAGGGTCAGAATTCTGGAATACTGAATTTACCTCAAATATTACAGTACCTAGCTGAGAGATGCCAAGCAGTGGACTTTCATTCTCCTCCATCAAAATCCATGCCTCAGCTATTTCTGCAGAATACAGCACTGATCCTCCTTTACTCTCACCCTCTCTTAAGACAGTTCCTCAGAGGGGCTAAGAATATAAGATCCCCAAGGAAGCAACCAGTTCCTGCTTGGGTGGGACCTCAGTTTCATTCTAGAAAAACTGACCCTGCCTCCTTTTGAGCCAGCTGCTTCAACAGAACTGCAATATTTGTCATGGAAAACAGCCTTCCTTCTGGCTATCACCTCAGCACGCAGGGTTTCGGAGCTACAAGCCCTCATGGCTGTGCAGCCTTTCATCATTTTCCATCAGGACAGAGTTTCCTTACAAACCAATCCTTCCTTTATGCCAAAGGTAGTATCCAGGGTAGCCTTGATTCAGGCTATCCACTTACCTACCTTTTACCCTAATCCACAAAACAAAGGGGAGAGACTACTACATTCCTTGGACATTCACAGACAGCTCCGTTATTTGGACAGAACAAAGCCATTCAGAAAATCAGAGCAACTCTGTGTCCTATGCTACAGGTGCTCAGGGGAAGCCTATTTCCAAACGGACAATCTCAAAATGGATAGCCCACTGCATGGTAAAACTGTACCTACAGGCATCAGATCTCACTCCACAAGGGCCACAGCTACCTCTGCAGTTTTTCTCAGGGGGGTTCCTACCAAAGATATTTTGGAAGCAGCCACTTGGAGTTCTGTACATAGTTTTCCCAAGCACCATCACCTACCATTATACTCCAAATCTAGAGCGGGCTTTGCCACTGCAGTCTTGCAGGGCATCCTGGCTCCTCCTAGTTCCACTTAGTGCCTACCACCCCTTTTTAGCTTTGGGATTCTACCCATCTGTTATGACTGCAGCTGTATGCACGATGAGCATAGTACAGTTTTGTACCTACCATAAATGTAGATGTTCGAGTGCTAATACAGCTGCAGTCCAGGTTTTCCTCCCTCCTTCCCCTCTTGGGACAGGCCTAATGGCTAACACCTCCTCATACCACCTCATTGAGGTATTCTTTTATGGTGTATTTGCTTGCAACTACTGTTTTTTGATTATATTGCATTCCATTATTACATAAATTTATGTTTTGCCTTCCTTCTGGGGGCACCTGACATCTGGGGCAAGAAAAACTGAAGAAAATGGAGTTGGCTCGTTCTTTTATACCCCTATCGCACTGACGTCAGGGAAGAAGCAACGACATCCGACGCTGGACCTAGACTTTGGAATTCGGCCGACCAAGGACCCGCCTGATGGCAGGAAAACCCATCTGTTATGACTGCAGCTGTATTGGCACTCGAACTTCTACATTTATGGTAGGTACAAAACTGTACTTTTCCATTTCCTCTGATTCCTTCTCTGAACAGGAATATTCTATTCCTCCCTATGAGGATTCTGATGCTGAAGAATCTATCCCTTCAGCCTCTCCTCCTGAGGATTATTCTTTTGGGGAAGCACTGCATACTATGAGGGAGCATTTCCACTGGGAGAGCCAAGATTATTCAGAATCCAAGAAAAGGCTCCGAGACTTCCTTTTATTGCCTCAGCACAGGCTCCTTGCTATCTCACCTGTTTTAGACATTGTAGATGATGTATTTTCTGTTATTTCTTTATAAAAACCCTGCTGCTGACCCAGAAACCATCTCTCAGGGTCCCAAAGGGGTTAAGGCTTCCACTGCAAAGAACCCTATCCCCTCTGATAGGGATTCTAGAGCCCTGGACAGATGGGGTAAAAAGATTTATACTTCTGCTACCTTGGCTATAAGAGTTTTAAATTGCCAATTTCACATGCTTAAATATCAGCAATATCTTATGTCACTGTTTAAACAGAAAATGTTAAATTCAGAATGTGCAAAAAACAAAGAAATGCAGGATGTTCATCGTGTTATACTGCTGCAGTCATCACACTTGGGTTATCCTGCCTTCAGGCGGTCCTGCAGTCGGCCGAATCCCAAAGGCCTGGTCCGGCGTCGGTTGTCATCACTTCTTCCCTGACGTCAGTGCGACAGGGGGATAAAAGAGGCAGCAGACGCCATTTTTTTCAGTCCTTCTTGCCGCGCAGTGCCCGAAGCAGAAGCATTTGGCAAGTGCTGGTCGGCTAGCTCCTGAGATTTTCAAATAGTTTCAGCCCAAAGTTTTCTCTAAAGCTAAGTACCCCGTTGGGGAAACTTTTCTTGCCTCGGACCGATGTCAGATAAAGTTAATAATTGCATTTCTTGTGGGAAGCAAATGCCTCATAAGGATTTTCATTCTTATTGTATTCTGTGCCTAGACCCAGACCACGACGTCTCTGGTTGTCGGTTTTGTGCTAGGTTCAACAAACATACAATCAAGCGTTGGGCAAATTTCGCCCAACATTATTTTGGCAGAAAATTTAATTATAGCATGTCGTCCGAACAACCATCAGCAATGATTAAAAAACGCAAGGATAAGGATAGGCCAAGGCCAGAGTTCTACAAGCAGCAGAGTGTGAAAGAGTGACTTTCCTTGATTTATAAGATACCGAGGCCTCAGCAAGGCCTACCACCAGTTCTCTGGTTTTCAGCGAGGCGCCTATGCAGCCCCGACTACAGTTTGTAGCATGCTACAGACCACCCTCTCAAACTCAGGAACCCCACTCAGCCTTCCTGAAGACACTGGAGAGTATGAATGTCTCTCCAAATACCATCATATTGGGAGACTTCAACTACTCAAACATAGACTGGGAACATTACTCAAGCCCAAACACCCTAGCCCAAAGGTTCCTAGAATTCATAAACTCAAATGCGATGGAACAACTAGTCACCACTCCCACAAGAGGAGATAATATACTAGACCTGATCATCACAAACATGGGGACAAAATGCTCCACACCGGAAGTATACCCCTCATTGGTGAGATCAGACCATAAATTAATCTCACTGGAAATCCACATCCCGCCCCCACCCCCTGCACAAAAGAGCACAGTGAAGAACTTCTCAAAAGCCGACTTTACACTTCTTAAGACTGAAATGGTATCCTTCAAGGCCCCTGGGCCAATGGAAACCACAAACCATACCGCTGAATCCTTTATAAATGCCTTCTACGGGCACCTTCAAGAATGCATGGATCATGCAATCCCTAATAAAACTAAGACCCATTCCCCCAAAGGCAGGCGCCCTGTCTGGTGGACCCCAGCCATTAACAAACTTTACAACAGGAGGAGGAAGCTACTACATGACAGAGCAAAATCCCTAAAAGGGAAGGCATCTCTGATCAGTACTAGCAAAAAACTGCGATCACTCATAAAATCATCCAAGGCCAACTTTGAGAGAAAAATCGCAAAAGACACAAAAGACAATCACAAGGCCTTCTTCAGCTATGTTAGAAACCTGGGTGGAAACTCCCAGATATGCTCAGAGTTAGTCCAAAATGACACAAAATACACTGAACCCACAGACATTGCCAACATTCTGGCAGACGGGTTCAGTGCAAATTTCTCCCTCCCCCCCAAAAGGAGAAATATCTATCCCAGCAGAGTGTAGCCTCCCTAACATCTCAGATGCCCAGGTGAGAGCCGCCCTCGCCAAAGCTAAAACACAGCATCAATGGGACCGGACGGTGTCCCGGGCTGCGTGTTACATGAACTCCAAGAGGAACTAAACCCACACATAAGGCTGCTGTTTAATCTTAGCCTTACTACAGGATACGTACCCAAAGAGTGGCATACAGCAACAGTGGTCCCACTCCACAAAGGCGGTGCTTCTACGGACCCTGGAAATTACTGCCCCATAAGCTTGACGAGCCTGGTCTGCAAAGCTATGGAAAGGATCATTATGGAACTCATAAACAAAGACATTGGGGACCTACAGACATTGGATCCTACCCAATTTGGCTTTGTCAAGGGCAGATGTTCATCGTGCATACAGCTGCAGTCATAACAGATGGGTTCTCCTGCCGTCAGGCGGGTCCTCGGTCGGCTGAATTCCAAAGTCTAGGACCGGCGTCGGTTGTCGTTGCTTCTTCCCTGACGTCAGTGCGACAGGGGATATAAAGGAACCAGCCGACGCCATTTTCTTCAGTCTTTCTTGCCGCGCGGTGCCCGAAGCAGAAGCAGTTTGCAAGTGCCGGTCGGCCAGCTCCTGAGATTACGAAAATTTGGAAACCGAAGTCTTCTTAAAAGCTAAGTACCCCGTTGGGGAAACTTTTCTTGCCTCGGACCGATGTCAGACAAAGTTAATAATTGTATTTCTTGTGGGAAGCAAATACCGCATAAGGATTTCCATTCCCTCTGTATACCTTGTTTAGGCCCAGACCGCGACGTCTCGGTCTGCCGCTTTTGTGCTACATTCAACAAACGCACTATTAAGCGTCGGGCGGAGTTCGCCCAGCATTATTTTGGGAAAGCATTTAATTATACTATGTCGTCGGATACTCCGACTCCGGTTTTGTCTAAAAAACGCAAAGACAAGGACCGACACACGAGGTCCACGGCCTCTACCGACACCACGCCAAAGCCAACTACACGTGGTCCGGTTCTCAGCGAGGCGCCTACGCAGCTTCTGCTTTGACGGTGTCTCCTGTGCCCGAGGTCGCAGGCTCCTCGGGCCCCCACTCCGACTACAGATACCGAAGCCACTCTTGGCATTGAAACTCGGAATGTAGACAGGTCCACCTCCACTCAAGGTGTCTTCAGACCTTCCTCTTCTTTCTCCATCAAGGCTTTCACAAAGTCTAAAGCAACCTTGCACTCTGAGACCAGCTACACAGGGCCCATCTCCAGGCCCCATGCCTAAGAAACAGATGCTTAAAATGGCTGAGGACTTAATTACTCTTATCAGAGGTTCTCAGCCCCCACCGGACAAAAGGCACAGAGTGGAGGAAGATTCCCCCTCCTCTGATCAGGGCTCCATTATTTCAGAGCACTCTGATGATCAGGAACATTCTTACTCCCCTTTTGAAGACTCTGATGCGGAGGAATCCATCCCTTCTGTCCGTCTCCCCCCCCCCCCCAGAGGATTACTCATTTGGGGAAACTTTGCATACTCTAAGGGAACACTTCCACTGGGAAGGCCAAGATTATTCCAATTCCAAGAAAAGGCTCAGGGAATTTCTCTTGCTACCTCAGCACAGGCCTCTGGCTATACCTCCTGTCTTGGACATCCTAGATGATGTTTACTCGGAGGCTTGCCTTAACCCAGACTCTCTACCTCCAGCTCCAGTTAAGCCGGACAGGTACTACAGGGTTCCTGACTCACACCAATTTCTATACAAAAGCCATGCTGCTGACCCAGAAACCATCTCACAGGGCCCCAAGGGAGTTAAGGCCTCCATTGCTAAAAATCCATTACCTTCCGAGAGAGACTCCAGATCCTTAGAAAGGTGGGGAAAAAAGGTATATACCTCTGCTACCTTATCCATGAGGGCCTTAAACTGTCAGTTTCATATGCTAAAATACCAACAGTTTTTGTTATCACAATTGAAAAGTAAAATGTCACAACCTGAACACCAGACTTAAAGGAGTTGCAGGATTTGATGCATAGTGCAGAACAAGTGGATAAGCATACCTTACAATGTGGTTTTGATGCTCTAGAGGCCTCATGTAGAGCTGCTGTTACAGGATCAGTCATATGTAGGCATGCCTGGCTCATGGAACAAGCCTTGCCTGATCATGTCAAAGCTAAATTACTAGACGCTCCTCTTCAAAAGGATGTACTATTTGGTGTTAATGCTGAGGAGGTGTTAAGGAAAATGGAGGAAAAGGCTAAATGCAAACTGTGAAAGAATTTCTACAGGTACAACCCCCACGCTTTAGTAGAAATTGGCCTTCCAAAAACTGGTCCTTTCCTGCCACGGACAGACACCAAAGAGGGCAGATACAGGCGCCCCAGGGGCAGAGGACAAGCCCAAGGATCGTTTAGAGGCAGACAATGGCAAGCTCCTACACAAAGAGGTGGTGAGGATAACTTGCAATCTTTCAGAAAGCAAACCCAATGACTTCCCCTTTGCATGCCAGCCAAGTCTCAAATGGCAGCCCCGTTAGGAGGAAAGCTGGCATTATTTTCAATAAATTGGCATATTGTCACAAAGGACAAATGGATCCTGGACATTATAAACAGAGGCTACAAATTCCATTTTCACACCCTTCCAAAAATGAGAGGCATGCCAAACCTGCCACACAATCAAAGGGCAGAGGCACAAAGGCAAATTACAGATCTCATAAACATGAAAGCTATTCAAGAGGTACCTACGCACGAACAAGGTCAAGGTTTTTATTCCAGGCTGTTTCTGGTGCCAAGGAACGGAAAAGATTGGAGACCTATTTTGGACCTATCCATCCTAAACACATTTCTACTCGTACCAAAATTCAAGATTCTCACTCTACAGCAACTTCTTCCCATGCTGGGCAAGGAGTCTTGGCTGGTAACATTGGACCTCAAGGAGGCATACCTGCATGTCCCAGTCAGACAAAATTGCAGAAGGTACCTCAGATTTCTTGCAGGTTCAACCCATTATCAATTCTCTGCATTGCCCTTTGGCTTATCTACTGCGCCCAGAGTATTCACGAAATGCCTGGCATCAGTAATTGCCTACTGCAGACTTCAAGGGATACAAATATACCCTATTTGGACGACTGCCTGATCCAAGCGGACAGCAAGCACATTCTTCTGAAACATCTGGCTTATGTAATAATGTTGAACTCTCTGGGATACACAGTCAACAAAAAGAAATCAAGGCTAATACCCTCTCGGAAGATAATTTTCCTGGGTGCCAATTTGGACACAAACACCCAGATGGCCTACCTCACGCCAGAGAAGCAGGGGCAACTAATTCAATACTTCAGAACACTAGCAAATTGCACCAGGCTGACTGCAAGGAAAATCCTGCAGGCTCTGGGATTCATGGCATCTTGCATCTTACTAATCCCATGTACAAAGCTGCATATGAGGAAACTACAATGGTACCTAAAAAACATATGGTCTCAACACAGCCACAGTTTGGAAACAATAATACCACTAATTCCATGTCTGCAAAAGGAATTTCTGTGGTGGGCTCAAGCATGTCAAGCAAACACAGGTCTTCCATTCAGCAAGCCTCAAGCAAATCAAGTCATCACAACAGACGCCTCGAACTACGCCTGGGGGGGAGCACATGACAGATCGGTGCATTCAGGCAAATGGTCCCAAAAAGAAAAGCACCTTCACATCAATCAAAAAGAAATGCTAGCAGTAATAAATGCTATTCTAGCTTTCAAGGACCTTCTACAACCAGGTCAACTATTGATAAGAACGGACAACACCACAGTTGTGGTACATAAACAGGGAGGAACACATTCTTACCCCCCTATGCAAACTGGCCATGTCACTTTGGAACATGGCCATGGACTTACAAATGGAACTACAAGCACAGTACTTGCCAGGCAAGGAAAACACGCTGGCAGACAACCTAAGCAGGAATATGACAGATCCACACGAATGGAAATTGCATCCAAAAGTTTTTACAAAAATAATCCAAGAATGGGGAAGGCCAGACCTAGATCTCTTTGCCTCCCACAAAAATCATCAATTGACAAATTTCTGCTCAAGGATTTTCCATTCAAAGGCCTGGAGAGTGGACGCGCTCAGTTGGACATCAATGACAGTTTATGCCTTCCCACCTCTTCCTCTGCTGCCCAAAGTTCTATTGAAGACCAGAGCAGACAGACCAAAGATGGTTCTCATTGCTCTGGACTGGCCAAGGCAACACTGGTACCCACTCCTGAGGAGCCTGACCCATTCCCCACCATGGACCCTGCCTCTAATGCCTCCTCTTCTGACTCGGCACAGCTTCAAAACTCTTCACAGCCAGGCTAAAAACACTCAATCTAGCCGCATGGAAGATTCCTTAGCATCACAACAGGCCCTACTCTCCAAGGAGGTGCAGGATGTCATTTTGGAGGCCAGAAGGCCATCAACTAGAAAAGCTTACTCCGCAAAATGGAAACGTTTTTGTGTCTGGAATGAGAAAAAGGGCCAGGATCCTGAAACTGAATTTACATCAAATACTACAATATTTAGCTGAACTGCTAAGCAGTAGACTTTTTCTCCTCCATCAAAATCCATGCCTCAGCCATTTCTGCAGAATACAACACTGATCCACCTTTATTCTCGCACCCTCTCTTAAGACAGTTCCTCAGAGGGGCTAAGAATTTAAGACCTCCAAGGAGAACAACCAATACCTGCTTGGGATCTTAATTTCATTCTTGAAAACTGACCTTGCCTCCCTTTGAGCCAGCTGCCTCATCGGATTTACAATATTTGTCCTGGAAAACAGCTTTCCTTCTGGCTATCACCTCAGCTCGTAGAGTTTCAGAACTACAGGCTCTCATGGCTGTCCAGCCTTTTATCATCTTCCATCAGGACAGAGTTTCCTTACGAACCAACCCGTCCTTTATGCCTAAAGTGGTATCCAGGGTAGCTTTAAATCAGGCCATACATTTACCTACTTTTTATCCTAATCCTCAAAACAAAGGGGAGAAATTACTACATTCCTTGGACATCCACAGACAACTGCGTTATTATTCGGACAGAACAAAGCCTTTCAGAAAATCAGAACAGCTCTTTGTGGCCTATGCGGTAGGAGCTCAAGGAAAGCCAATTTCCAAACAGACAATCTCAAAATGGATAGCCCACTGCATACTCTTTTGCTATTCCTTTCATGGCAAAACTGTACCTACAGGCATTAGAACTCATTCCACCAGGACCACAGCCACCTCTGCAGCCTTCCTCAGAGGAGTTCCTACCAAAGATATTTTGGAAACAGCCACTTGGAGTTCTGTGCATACCTTCTCCAAGCATTACAACCTACCATTATACTCCAAATCTAGAGCAGGCTTTGCCACTGCAGTCTTGCAGGGCATTTTGGCTCCTCCTAGTTCCACCTAGTGCCTCCCACCCCTTTCTTAGCTTTGGGATTCTACCCATCTGTTATGACTGCAGCTGTATGCACGATGAACATAGTAGTTTTGTACCTACCATAAATGTAGATGTTAGAGTGCTAATACAGCTGCAGTCCAGGTTTCCCTCCCTCCTTCCCCTCTTGGGACAGGCCTATAGGCTAACACATCCTCATACAACCTGATTGGGGTATTCATTTATGATGTATTTGCTTGTAACTACTGTATTTTGATTATATTGCACTGCATTATTACACAAATTTATGTATTGCCTTCCTTCTGGGGGCACCTGACATCTGGGGCAAGAAAAACTGAAGAAAATGGCTGGTTCCTTTATACCCCTGTCGCACTGACGTCAGGGAAGAAGCGACGACAACCGACGCCGGACCTAGACTTTGGAATTCGTCCGACCGCGGACCCGCCTGACGGCAGGAGAACCCATCTGTTATGACTGCAGCTGTATTAGCACTCTAACATCTACATTTATGGTAGGTACAAAACTGTACTATCCTGCCTTTTGAACTTGGTCGACTTTTTTGAAACAGTCACTAAGGCCAACCTTGACCTTGCAAAAGCCTTCGACACAATACCCCACTCTGGCATCATAGACAAACTCACCAGCTTAAATGTAAACCCATATGTCACAAGATGGGTTGCAAACTGGCTCAAGGACAGAACCCACAAGGTCAGAATTGCTGGAGCCATGTCAGACTCTAAGCCGGTCACAAGTGGTGTCCCACAGGGCTCAGTCCTGGGACCCCTCTTGTTCGGCATTTATTTTTCCGAGGTGCAAGCAAACATAGGAGGATTGTGGCTGACAAAGTTTGTAGATGACTGCAAACTGGGCTCCATAATTGATACTCCAGCGGACACGAGCATCCTTCAGAGAGGCCTCATAGAAACGGATAATTGGTGCCAGAGCCATGGCCTTAAACCGAACGCCAAAAAATGTGTAGTCATACCCTTTGGGAAAAACAAGGTACCCACAAATTACCACATAGGTGGTAATCCATTAAGTACGGAAGAGGTAATCCGGGACCTAGGGACCCAAGTTGACAGTAACCTTTCTTTTGACACTCACATTGCCAAGGTGGTTAGGAAGGCCTTCTATATTGCCCACCTTATCATGAAGGGATTCGCATCTAGATCAAGAGAGGTCATTGTGCCCCTGTATTCTTCTTTTATCAGGCCCATGATTGAGTACAATACCCCATTTGGGATGTATCTTACCTGACACCTGCAGCATTTGGAAAGACCCCAAACGTTCCTCACCAAGAGGATAAAGGGTCTCAAACATATGTCATATGCTGCCCGGCTGAAAAAACTCCATTACTCTGACTCTAAGAAAAGACTCTGTGAGTTCCTTCTTCTCCTACAGCATAGACCCCTTGCAATTCCTCCAGTTTTAGACATTTTGGATGATATTTACACCAAATTGAGTCTAAACCCAGATTCCTTACCTCCTCCACCAGCTAAACCAGACCGGTACTGAGTTCCTGATTCTCATAAGTTTTTATATAAAAGCCCTGTTGCAGACCCCAAAACCATTTCCTAGGGTCCCAAAGGGGTTAAGGCCTCTACTGCTAAGAATCCACTACATTCTAAAAGAGATTCCAGAGCATTATAAAGATGGGGGATGAAAGTGTATACGTCTGCCACTTTGGCCATGAGGGCCTACTGTCAATTCCACATGCTAAAATACCAACAGTACTTGATTACACAGTTAAAGCAGAAAATGATCCCTCAGACAGATCAACCTGATTTCAAATAGATGCAGAATTTGCTGCATGCAGCAGAACAGGTAGGAAAGCATACCTTACAGTGTGGTTTTGATTCATTGGAAGCCTCATGTAGAGCAGCTGTCACAGGATCTGTAATACGTAGACATGCTTGGCTAAAAGAGCAAGCCTTACCAGAACATGTCAAAGCAAAGTTATTGGATGCTCCATTGCAGAAAGATATGTTATTTGGTGTCAAAGCAGAGGAAGTTTTAAAGAAAATGGAAGAAAAGGCAAAATCTATGCAGACAGTTAATTTACAGGTACAACCTCCTCGTTTCAGCAGAAACTGGCCATCAAAACTGGTCCTTTCCTGCATCAGACAGACCCCAAAGGGGTAGGTACAAACGCCCAAGGGGCAGAGGGTAGCCACAAGGTTCTTTCAGGCCTAGACAATGGCATACAACAACTCAGAGGTGGAGACGAAAGATCTCAACCCTCCAGGAAACAAACACAATGACTTCCCTCTTCGCCTGCCAAGCAAAATTGCCCTGGCAGCACCTTTGGGAGGAAAACTGGCTCTATTTCCACAAAATTGGCACATCATAACAAAGGACAAATGGGTTTTGGATATTACCCGAGGCTACATATTTCATTTTCACACTTTACCACAGATGAGTGGCATGTCAAATCTGCCTCCAAACCAATGGGCAGAGGCACAAACGCAAATTTCAGTTCTCGTGGATATGAAAGCAATTCAAAAGGTACCTACAAAGGAGCAAGGTCAAGGTTTTTACTCAAGACCATTTCTAGTACCAAGAAAGGACAAAGAATGGAGACCCATTTTAGGCCTCTCAATTCTAAACACATACCTGGAGGTACCCAAATTCAAAATGCTCACACTACAGCAGCTTCTTCCCATGCTGGGCAAGGAGTCTTGGCTGGTAACGTTGGACCTCAGAGGCATACCTGCATGCCCCTATCGGACAAGATTGCAGAAGATACCTCAGATTTTTGGCAGGTACAACGCATTATCAATTCTCTGCATTGCCCTTTGTCTTATCTACTGCGCCCAGAGTATTTACGAAATGCCTGGCATCAGTAATTGCATACTGCAGACAACGAGGAATACAAATTTATCCATATCTGGACGACTGCCTGATCCTAGCGGACAGCAAGGCCATTCTATTACAGCATCTGGCATTTGTAACAAAGCTGCTAAGTTGCCTAGGGTACACAGTAAACAAGAAGTCAAAGCTAATACCCTCACATGACATAATATTCCTGGGTGCCAGCTTAAATACATCAGCCTAGATGGATTATCTCACGCCAGACAAACAAAAATAACTGACTCAGTACTTCAAAAAGATGGCAACTTTTACCCAGCTCACTGCAAGGAAAATCCTGCAGGCATTGGGGTTCATGGCATCCTGCATTCAACTAATTCCACATGCAAAGATGCATATGAGGAAATTTACAATGGTACCTGAAGTGTATAGACTCAACACAGGCACAGCCCCGAAACAAGTATACCTCTCATTCCCTGCCTTCAAAAAGAGTTCCTATGGTGGGCTCAAGCATGTCTAATAAACAAGGGTCTTCTTTTGTCTTACCTCCAGCAAACCAAACTATTTCAGACTACACCTGGGGAGCACACATGGCAGGACAGTGCATACAGGGCAAATGGTCTGCAAAACAAATGCATCTACACATCAACCGAAAGGAGATGCTAGCTGTGCAAAATGCACTGACAGCCTTCAAGGACCTCTTGCATCCAGGACAACTACTAAGGACAGACAACACCACAGTTATGTGGTACATAAGCAAACGGGGAGGAACACACTCCTACCCTTTATGCAGACAGGCAATGACCTTGTGGAACACAGCATTGACTTACCAAGTACAACTGCAAGCTCAATTCCTGCCAGGAAAGGAAAACATATTGGCAGACGAATTAAGCAGAAATTTGGCAGATCCTCATGAGTGGAGACTACACCCACAAGTATTTTCAATGATAACTCAAAGGTGGGGATGCCCAGACATAGATCTATTTGCCTCCCCCAACAATTGCCAACTACAGCAATTTTGCACAAGGACTTGTCATTCCTTAGCCTGGAAAGTGGTCGCCCTATCATTCAGTTGGGCAGCATTGACAGTCTATGCCTTCCCACCACTACCTCTCTTGACCAAGGTATTACTGAAAGTCAGATCAGAGAGACCACAAATGAACCTCATTGCTCCGGACTGGCCACGTCAGCACTGGTACCCATTACTAAGAACCTTGACTCACAGCCCTCCATGGATCTTACCTCAGTTCCCACTTCTGTTGACTCAGCAAAACTCTCAGATCCTTCACAGTCAGCTTAGGACTTTAAATTTAGCTGCATGGAGAATACCTTGAATTATCAGTCAACACTTCTCTCAAAGGATGTCCAGAATGTCATTTTGGAGGCCAGGAGGCCCAGCACCAGAAAAACTTACTCAGACAAATGGAAAAGATTTTGTGCATGGAACCAGGCTAAAGGCCAAAATCCTTGGATACCAAACATTCCTCAAATACTGCAATACTTAACTGAGATGCTACACAAAGGCCTTTCTTTCTCATCCATTAAGATCCATGCTTCAGCCATTTCGGCTCAATATAATACGAATCCTCGCATATTCTCACACCCTTTACTAAGGCAGTTTCTCAGAGGAGCTAAGAATATAAGACCCCCCAGAAAACCCCCCAACGCCAGCTTGGGACCTCAACTTCGTTTTAGAAAAATTAACACTGCCTCCTTTCGAACCAGCCTTCTCAACAGAACTACAATACTTGTTATGGAAAACAGCTCTGTTGCTGGCTATCACCTCAGCACGCAGGGTCTCAGAACTACTGGCACTTATAGCAGTGGAACCTTTCATCATTTTCCATCAGGACAGAGTCTCTTTACGAAATAAACCCTACCTTTATGCCAAAGGTAGTATCCAGTGTGGCTTTGAATCAGACCATTCATTTACCCACCTTTTATCCAAACCCCCAGAATAAAGGAGAAAGACTCCTTCACTCTTTGGACATTCACAGACAGCTACGTTACTATTTGGATAAGACAAAGACCTTCAGAAAAACGGACCAGCTCTTTGTATCCTATGCTGCAGGTTCACAAGGAAAGGCTATTTCAAAACGGACCATCTCCAAATGGATAGCACATTGTATCCGCTTTTGCTATCCGCACTATGGGAAAGTAGTGTCCGTTAATATTGGGTCCCATTTACCAGGGCTACAGCAACCTCAGCAGCCTTTCTCAGGGGGGTTCCAACCAAGGACATTCTGGAGGCAGCTACTTGGAGTTCAGTGCACACCTTTACCAAGCACTACCACCTTCCATTATACACAAAAACCAGAGCTGGTTTTGCCACTGCAGTTCTGCAGGGCATCCTAGCTTCACCTAACCCAGTTTAGTACCAGCCACCCATCCATAGCTTTGGGATTCAACCCAAGTGTGATGACTGCAGCAGTATAACACGAACATAGTACAGTTTTGCACCTACCATAAATGTAGATGTTCGAGTGTATATACTGCTGCAGTCCAGGTTACCCTCCCACCATCCCCTCTACATACCAGAGTGTTAGTTATAACTCCATGTACATCAATCTATTGGATGCATGTCTATATGGTGTATTTGCTAACAGCTAGTACTATTGTTTATCTACTAAGGTATTTTTGCATAGTTATTCGTATTGCCTTCCTAGTTGGGGACACCTGACATCTGGGGCAAGAAAAACTGAAGAAAATGGCGTCGGCTGCCTCCCCTGTCGCACTGACGTCAGGGAAGAAGTGACGACAGACGCCGGACCAGGACTTGGGGATTCTGATGGCAGGATAACCCAAGTGTGATGACTGCAGCAGTATATACACTCGAACATCTACATTTATGGTAGGTACAAAACTGTACTATTTATTGCATGCAGCTGAACAAGTAGGAAAGCATACTTTGCAATGTGGTTTTGATTCTCTAGAGGCCTCCTGCAAGGCCGCCATTACAGGTTCTGTCATTAGGAGGCATGCTTGGTTAAAAGAACAGAATCTGCCTGATCATGTTAAACCAAAACTATTAGATGCTCCATTACAGCATGATACTTTGTTTGGTGTTAAAGCATCAGAGGTGTTGAAGAAAATGGAGGACAAAGCTAAATCTATGCAAACCGTCAAGGATTTCTTGCAGGTACAGCCTCCCAGATTTAGCAGGAACTGGCCTACAAAGAATTGGTCCTTTCCAGTGTCAGGCCACAAAGAGGCAGATCACAGCCCCAAGGCTCATACAGGCCTAAACAATGGGGTGCTTCTACCTCCAAAAGCGGAGAGGAAAAATCACAGCCATACAGGAAACAGTCTCAGTGACTTTCCCCTGACAGCACCAAGCACTTATCTTCTGGCAGCCCCTTTGGGGGGGAAACTAGCACTTTTTTCACAAAATTGGCACATCATCACCAAGGACAAATGGGTCCTAAATATAGTATCACAAGGTTACAGGTTCCACTTTCACACCCTGCCAAGGCCAAACGGTATGCCAGACCTGCCACACAACCAATGGGCAGAGGCACAAAAACAAATTTCATCCCTCATGGACATGAGCGCTATTCAATTAGTACCACAGCAAGAGCAGGGACTAGGATTCTACTCAAGGCTATTCTTGGTGCCCAGAAAGGACAAAGCTTGGAGACCAATACTGGACCCGTCTATCCTAAACACATTCCTGGATATTCCATAATTCAAAATGTTAACTCTGCAGCAGCTTCTGCCCATGCTGGGCAAGAGAGCTTGGCTTGTGACTTTAGACCTAAAAGAGGCATACCTGCATGTCCCAATCAGGCAATCATGCAGAAGATACCTCAGATTTATAGCTGGCTCAATGCATTACCAATTCTCTGCACTGCCCTTTGGCTTATCTACTTCGCCCAGGGTCTTCGCAAAATGCCTGGCACCAGTGATTGCATTTTGCAGACAGAGGAATACAAATATATCCTTACTTGGACGACTGCCTTATTCAAGTAGAGAACAAGGACATTTTACTACAGCATCTGACATTTGTAAAAAGAGTACTAACAGGTCTAGGGTACACAGCAAACAAAAAGAAATCAAAACTCATACCCTCTCAAGATGGGTGCAAGCTTAAATACAACTGCCCAGATGGCTTATCTCACGCCAGACAAACAGACAATTGACTATTTATTTCAAAATGTTGGCAACAAAGACCCAGTTATCTACAAGAAAAAATCTGCAGGCTTTGGGCTTCATGGCATCCTGCATTCTGCTAATTCCATATGCAAGACTGCATATGAGGAAACTTCAATGGTATCTAAAAAGTGTTTGGACTCAACATTGCCACAGCCTGGAAACTATTACCCTCGTTCCCTGCCTGCAACAGGAGTTTCGATGGTGGGCAAAAGCCTGTCACCACAACATGGGACATTCACCTTGCCCCACAGCCAGGCAGACATTGAAAACAGATGCATCAGATTATGCCTGGGGGGCCTATATGGCAGGAAGATGTATTCAGGGCACATGGTCCGCAAGTCAAATGCATCTACATATCAATCAAAAAGAGATGCTAGCTGTTCAGAACACCCTGACAGCCTTCAAGGATCTGCTTCATCCAGGACAACTACTGATAAGGATGGGCAATACTACAGTTGTGGTACATAAACAAGCAGGGAGGCACACATTCCTACCCCCTCTGCAGACTAGCCATGAACTTGTGGGACACAGCATTGACTTACCAAGTATATCTGCAAGCACAATTCCTGCCAGGAAGGACAAATACTCTGGCAGACGAATTAAGCAGAAACCTAATGGATCCCCACGAGTGGAAATTGGATCCACAAGTCTTCACCATGATAACAAGGAACTGGGGATGCCCGGACATAGACCTATTTGCCTCCCCTCACAACTACCAACTACAGAAATTCTGCACAAGTACGTATCACAAGCAAGCATGGAAAGTAGATGTTCTTCAGCTGGAAAGACGTAACAGTATATGCTTTTCCTCCTCTGCCTCTCCTCCCCAAGGTACTCCTCAAGGTCAGACAAGAGAAACCAAAAATGATACTGATTGACCCAGTCTGGCCCCGCCAGCACTGGTACCCAATACTAAAGAGCTTGTCTCAATGCCCAGCATGGACATTACCTCACATTCCTCACTTATTGACCCAACAAGACAGTCCAATACTGCACAGCCAACTCGGGACCTTACACATGGCAGCATGGCTGATGATGTAGCCAGTCAAGGCACACCTCTCTCTAAAGCAGTGATGGATGTTATTTTGGAGGCCAGGAGGCCTAGCACCAGAAAATCTTATGCAGAAAAATGGAAGAGATTCTGTGCTTGGAACCAGGCACAAGGTTTTGACACGATTGTTCCAAATATTCCTCAGATTTTAATACTTAACTGAGATGCTTGATAAAGGCCTTTCTTTTTCATCAATTAAAATTCATGCCTCTGCTATTTCAGCTCATTACAATACAGAACCACCTATTTTTTTTCTCCTCCATTACTAAGGCAGTACCTCAGAGGGGCCAAAAACATAAGACCTCCAAGGAGAGCACCAGCACCTGCATGGGACCTCAACTCGTCTTGGAAAAACTTACTCTGCCTCCGTTTGAACCAGCCTCTGCAGCTGATATTAAATTCCTGTCCTGGAAAACAGCTCTGCTCCTAGCAATAACCTCTGCTAGACGAGTCTCAGAGTTACAGGCACTCATGGCTGTGGAACCTTTTATCATTTTTCATCCTGACAGGGTTTCTCTGCGGACAAACCCTAAGGTAGTGTCCAGTGTGACCCTTAACCAAACAATTCATTTCCTACCTTTATCCAAACCCACAGAATAAGGGTGAGAGAATCCTTGCATTCTTTGGACATTCGCAGGCAGCTACGCTTCTACTTGGACAGAACCAAAGCTTTCAGAAAGACTGAATAACTTCTAGTGGCATATGCTGCAGGATCACAAGGAAAGCCTATCTCAAAGCAGACCATTTCAAAGTGGATAGGTCACTGCATTCGTTTCTGCTATTCACGGCATGGCAAATCAGTGCCTAAGGGCATTAGGCCACATTCAACCAGAGCAGCAGCCACTTCAGCAGCCTTCCTCAGAGGAGTACCAACCAAAGATATCTTGGAGGCTGCAACTTGGAGTTCAGTGCATACTTTTACAAAGCACTATCATTTACCTCTCCACTCTAAATCCAGGGCTGGATTTGCCACTGCAGTTCTGCAGGGGCCTGATAGCCTCTCCTAATCCTATTTAGCACCAGCCTCCCAACCTTAGCTTTGGGATTCAACCCAATTGTAATGACTGCAACGGTGAAACACGATGAACATAGTACAGATGTCCTTCATGGATGCATCTGCAGTCATAACAACTGCAGCCCTTCAGTAAAGCATCATACTTGAAGACTTGGGACTCTTTCTTGCCTCAGCCGATGTCAGAAAAAGTTAATTGTTTAACCTGTGGGAAACAAATACCTCATAAAGATTTTCCACTCTTATTGTCTGCCTTGTTTAGGCCCAGCCCAGCCCGAGCAGCCTGTTTGCAGAACAGTTTTCGGTTCTGATTGAAAACTGATCAAAGTACAGCTGAACCTATCTCTACAACTGAGGCCCCTGCTACCACTCTTGAATCGGCCTCAGAAATTTTATCCACTACGGTGGTTGCCACTGACTTATCAGACACCATTGGTGCTGCTAGGCCTCCAGCAGCCATGTCCATTAAGCAGCCAAGACTACTAAGACAGTGCCTGTTAAACCCCCACAACCAGGCCCTCTTCTAGTTCTCAAATGCTTACTTTGGCAGAAGATTTAATTTCATTAATTAGAGGATCTCAATCTCACCCAGACAGGGCCTCTCAGGGCAGAGCCTCCTGAGCCAGTGTCCTCTGATGATTCTGCTACTGACCAGCCAGAGGCTCCTTTCTCCAATTTTGAAGATTCTGATGCTGAAGAATCCATTCCAGCTGCTTCCCACCAGAAGAATTCTCCTTTGGGAAACCTTACATGCCATGAGAGCAGTTCCAATGGCAGCAACAGGATTTTCAGACTCCAGAAAAGACTTAGGACCTTTCTGCACCTCCCACAGCACAGGCCCTTAGCTATACCTCCTGTTCTCTCTGTGGTGGATGATGCTTTCAATGATGTCTGCCAGACTCTTTACCCCCAGCCCCTGCCAAACCAGACAGATTTTACAGGGTGCCAGATACTCATCACCACCTTTACAAGGCCCCACTTGCAGATAAAACCCTATTCCTTCTGCAAGGTCATTAGACAGATGGGGTAAAAGGTCTACACTTCAGCTACTCTCTCAGCTAGAGCTTTAAACTGTCAGTTTCACATGATACAATACCAAGAGTTTATGCTTGATCAGTTAACTAAAAACTAACCACTGATGAATCTCTTGATAAGAAATATGTATTAGAAATGGTAAATAACATACAACAGGTTAAATGTGGCTATGATGCACTTTAGATCAGCCATGACTGGCACAGTGATAAGAAGGCATGCATGGCTAAAGGTGTTAAAGCTAAGTTGCTAGATGCTCCTATGGATAAGACAAGTTTGTTTGGTACACCTGCCCAGCAGGTTATGAAGAAAATGGAAGAAAAGGCAAAATCTGTTCAAGCGGTTAAAGATTTCTTGCAGGTTCAACCCAATTGGTCCTTTCCTGACTCCACAAAATTTCAAAAAACCAATCCAGAGGAGGTGCTTACAGAGGGCGACAGTGGCAAGGTAACAACAGAGGCACAGACACAACCACTGCCACTACATCAGCACAACCACAGTGAGGAACAAATAGCATATTTTCAAAGAACTGGCACTACATAACAAAAGACAAGTGGATTTTACAAACCATAGATCAAGGTTACGGTTTCACTTCCACACTTTACCAGTCAAAGAGGAATGCCAAATCTACCTCCAAATCAAAAACAGAGGCACTACAACAGATAATGGAGTTAGCAAACATGAGAGCTGTGGAAAGAGCAGACTATTCCTAGTTCCAAGAAAGGAAAAAGTTGGAGACCAATTCTCGACCTGTCCACCTTAAATACATACATCATTGTCCCAAAATTCAAAATGCTGACCCTACAGCAACTTCTTCCCATGCTGGGCAAGGAGTCTTGGCTGGTAACTCTAGATCTCAAATCTGCAGAAGATACCTCAGATTTCTTGCAGGATCAGAGCACTATCAATTCTCAGCATTGCCCTTTGGCTTATCTACTGTATTCACAAAATGCCTGGCATGGAATTCAAATTTACCCATACCTGGACGACTGCCTGCTGGACAACAAAAGCAAGCTGACAACAGATTTACAAAGGGTCATTTCAATTTACAAAAGTCAAGGCTGATACCATCCCAAACAAGGACATTCTTGGGAATTGGACACAGTAAAACAAATGGCATTCCTGACTACAGAAAAACAAAAGAACTCCCAAAACTGAACAAGTTAACAGCAAGAAAAGTACTGCAGGCCTTGGGCTTCATGGCATCATGCATAATCTTGGTCCCATTTGCCAGACTACATATGAGAAAACTACAGTGGTACCTAACACTAATTCCATGCTTAAAGCAGGAGTTCCTATGGTGGGCTCAGGCATGTCAGTCAAACCCAGGCCTACCCAGACCATCACAACACATGCTGGACAAATGCACAGGATCAACTTCACCTGCACATCAACCTAAAAGAAATGCAGGCAGTAAAACTGGCAATCCAAAAGTTCAAACCATTTCTCCAAGAGGGCCAGTTGATGATAAGGACAGACAACACCACAGTCATGTGGTACATCAACAAACAGGGAGGCACTCATTCATACCCCTATGCAGAATGACTTTGGAGCTGTGGACCCTGGCACTCAGCTACAACATCCAGTTACAGGCAATATTTGAAAAGAAAATACTCTAGCAGACATATTAAGCAGAACCACACATCTTCAAGACCATCTCAAAGAAATGGGGAAGGCCTCAGATAGATCTATTTGCATCACCTCTCAATCACCAGCTCAAAAAGTTCTGCACAAGGACATTCCACCCACTAGCATGGAAAGTGGATTCGCCTCCTTCAGCTGGAAAGGCCTAACAGCATATGCATTCCCACCTCTTCCCTTGATACACAAAGTACTACTAAAAATCAAGGAAGAGGATAATCCTGATAGCTCCAAACTGGCCAAGACAACACTGGTACCCACTGCTGAGGAGCATGTCTCGAACAATATTGCCTTTGATGTTAACTCAGAACAACTACAGCATCATACATCCAAACCTAAAACGTTGCAACTGACTGCATGGAACATCACATAGCAGCAGCTAATCCAGAACTTTCCCAAAGAGTTAAAGACATTATTCTTAGAAGGAACTATGCTGGAAAATGGAAAAGGTTTGTCAATTGAGTAACGGAAAGAAAAGATGTGTCAAACATAGATATGCCTAACATTCTTCTTCATTCAGGCCTGTTCCATCAAGATACATGCATCAGCTATTTCAGCAGAATACAGCTTTGATCCACCTGTTTTTTTGCTCAGGCAGTTTCTCAGAGGAATCAAGAATGTAAAACCTCCAAGGAAACCACCATTACCAGCTTGGGACTTAACAAAGTTGACACTATCACCCTTTGAACCAGCAGCAACAGCAGACCTACAACACCTGTCATGGAAAACTGCTTTCCTACTGGCAATTACTTCAGCAAGGAGGGTTTCAGAACTACAGGCCTTAATGGCAGTGCAACCCTTCCTAATCTTCCACCAAGATAGAGTGTCCATGAGGACTAATCCTACATTTATGGTCTTTAAACCAGGCAATCCACCTACCTACCTTCTTTCCCAACCCACAAAACAGTTGGACAGAACAAAAATAGCAGAAAGACTGACCAACTTTTTGTAGCCTATGCAACAGGAAATTTCAAACAGACAATCTCCAAATGGATCTTCCATGGAAAACCAATTCCACAGAACATAAGACTTCAGACCTCCGTGCATTATAATTTGCCTCAATATTCCAGATCCCGAGCAGGGTTTGCCACTGCTGTACTGCCATAATCTACTTTTATCCTCCTCCCTAGTTGGCTATGGTATTCTTGACTGCAGATGCATCCATGAAGGACATAGTACAGTTTTGTACCTACCATAAATGTAGATGTCCGAACTGGATAGCATCTGCAGTCACTCCTCCTTCCCTCTGTGGTACTCTGTATTTGTTTGTATATATGTACATACATGCTTATTTTTGTGTTTACCTCTATCTTTTGGAAACATTGGCATCTATCCAAATTTTAGCCTTCAAGAGGGCTACTGGCATCTGCGGCAAGGAACACTGAGGGAAATGGCGCTGCCTGGACAACCCAGTTGTTATGACTGCAGATGCTATTTGTGTACCTACCATAAATGTAGATGTTAGAGTGTATTCACTGTTGCAGTCCAGGTTACCCTCCCACCAACCCCCTTTTTTCCTTTGGTGGGACTTATCTGTACTTCTCTATTTTATACAACCTATGTGGTGTATTTGCTTGTAGATGAAGGAAAAGTTGTTTTTTGTGTATGCATGCTCATTGGCATAATTTAGCCTACCATTTTAGGAGCACCTGACATCTGGGGCAAGAAAAACTGAAGAAAATGGCGTCTGCTGCATCTTTTATACCCCTGGCGCACTGACGTCTGGGAGGAGGTGACAGCAACCAACGCCGGACCTAGACTTTGGAATTCAGGCCGACTGCGGGTAGCCTGCCAGCAGGATAACACAATTGTAATGACTGCAACAGTGAATACACTCGAACATTTACATTTATGGTAGGTACACAACTGTACTTTCTTCGTGTTTCATCACTTTTGGGTTATCTGCTTGCAGTAGCCCTCAGTCGGCTTGATTATCAAAGTCTTGGGTCCTGCGTCGGATGCTGTCTCATCTTCCATGACATCAGGTAGTCAGGGGTATAAAGCATGCAGCAGACACCATTACATCAGTCTTTCTTGCAGTGCGGTGCCTGAAGCAGCACTGCAAGTGCTGGTCGGCCGACTCCTGAAATTTTCATTTTCGAGTTTCAGAACCAAAGTCTTCAACTAAGCTAAGTACCCCGTTGGGGAACCTTTTTCTTGCTCTAAACCGATGTCAGTAAAAGTTAACAATTGTAATTCTTGTGGAAAGCAAATACCTCGTAAAGATTTTCATTCGTACTGCATTCCTTGCTTAGTCCCAGACCACGATGTACCTCTCTGTCGGTTTTGTGCCTTATTCAAACTTCAAACTTTTCGTCATCTGTTTATTTACGATTCTAAATATTTTGGTACTCTGTTCAATTATCCAGAAATGGCTTCGGTAAGCCACCCGACTACCGACATTCCGAAAAAACACAGATAAGGACTGACCGCATAGGTCTAAAGCTGCCGACGATGGTTCTGCTAAGCTAGTCGCCAGTTGGCCGGTACTCAGTGAGGCACTTTTGCAGCCCCTGATACCCGCTACTTCAGGTTTGCAGGCCTCTACTGAGACCCATTCAGAGTCCTGTATGCCGCAAGATGCTTCTTCAACTGTGGAACCTGCGGATGTCTCTACCTTGGGTGGGTCCGGAGCCACTGTGCAGGCACCGGCTTCTGAGGATGTATTCAGGCCTACTGACTTGCATATTAAACAGACTCCATCTTCTTCGAGGCCTAAAACTTTATCCATGCCTAGAAAACAGATGCCCAGACCGCATGGTCAGGCCCCTATGCCTAAAAAACAAATGAGAAGAATGGCTGAAGACCTTGTTACTCTAATCAGGGGAAGCCACCCTTCCCCCTCTAAGACCTAGGACTGATTTTCCTTCTGATTCTTCTGATCTGGACTCTGAAATTTCTGTTTCCTCTGATGACCAAGATTTACCCTCATCTACCTATGAGGATTCTGATGCAGAGGACTCCATTCCCTCTGCTTCCCCTCCAGAGGATTTCTCTTTTGGTGAAATCTTGCATACTCTTAGGGAGCATTTCTGCTGGGAGAGCCAGGATTACTCTGACTCCAAAAAGAGGCTTAGAGATTTCTTACTCCTGCCCCACCACACGCCTTTGGCCATCCCTCCTATACTGGACATTGTGGATGATCCCTTCTCGGAATGTAGTATGGCCCCTTACTCTTTACCTCCTGCTCCCAGAAAACCTGATGGGTACTACAGGGTCCCTGACTCAAAGTTCCTTTTTAAAAATCCTACTGCGGATCCTAAGACTATTTCACTGGGACCCAAGGGCATTAAGGCTACTCCTGTCAAAAATCATACCCAGTCTGATAGAGATTCCAGGGCGCTGGATAGATGGGGTAAGAAGGTGTACACTTCTGCAACTTTGGCCATTAGGACCTTAAGCTGCCAGTTTCATGTGTTAAAGTACCAGTCGCATATTATTGGATTGCTTAAACAGAAAATTGTTGATTCCTGACTGTCCTGAAAATAAAGATTTACAGGATTTAATGCATTCTGCTGAACAAGTTGGAAAGCATACTTTGCAATGTGATTTTGATTTATTAGAGACATCTTGCAGGGCTGCTGTCACTGGGTCTGTACTTAGAAGGCATGCTTGGCTTAAGGAGCAATCTTTGCCAGATCATGTTAAAGCTAAATTGCTGGATGCTGCCTTAAACCAAAACTGCCTGTTTGGCAACAGTGCAGTAGTAGTACTTAAAAAGATGGAGGAAAAAGCTAAATCTATGCAAACAAAGATTTCCTGCAAGTACAGCCTCCCAGATTTAGTAGGCATTGGCCCTTTAAGAATTGGTCCTTTCCTGACTCTTCAGGCCTTCTCAGTCCAAACCCAGAACCAGCAGAACACCCAGGCTTCAGTCCCAAGCTACTCACAGGACTAAGCAGTGGGGGGGCTCCCACTTCCAAAGCCGGAAGTAGTAAGACTCCCCCCAGTGGTAAACTGTCTCAATGACTTAACTTTAAACCTTCCAAGCCCGGCACAACTGACTGTTCCTTTAGGGAGAAAGATTGCCCTGCAGGCAAAAAATTGGGAATTCATTACCCAGGACAAATGGGTTTTAAATATAGTTTCCCAAGGATACAGATTCTACTTCCACTCCTTACCATCCCCAAATGGTTGGCCAAATCTACCCCCAAATCGGTGGGCAGAGGCTCAAAAGCAAGTTCTCTCTCTCTCTCTCTCTCAAGCATTAGGGCTATTCAACCTGTCCCAGAAGAAGAATGGGGACAAGGTTTCCACTTGAATTTTTCTGGTACCCAGAAAGGACAATTCCTGGTGTCCTATCCTGGACCTAACTCTTAATCAGCTGCTTCCTATGCTAGGCAACGATGCCTGGTTGGCAACACTAGATTTAAAAGAAGCATACGTGCCATCCCAGTCGGGGAATCTTGCAGAAGATACCTACGCTTCAGAGCAGGCTACATGCACTATCAGTTCTCTGCACTGCCCTTTGGCTTATCTACTGCTCCCAGGGTATTCACAAAGTGCCTAGCTCCAGATATTGCATTTTGCAGGCAAAGAAATATCCAAATATACCCATACATGGACGATTGTCTAATTTATGCAGAAAGCCAGGATCTGGCCTTTGTACAAAGGGTTCTAACTTGTCTGGGGTACACCATAAATGGAAAGAAATCGCACCTGGTACCCTGTCAACAAATTATATTCCTGGGAGAAAGCTTGAATACAACTTTCCAGATGGCATACCTCACGCCAGAGAAACAAATTCATTTGACACCCTACTTCAAACAAGTGGCCACAAAAACCCTGCTATCTGCAAGACAAATACTACAAGTCTTGGGGGTTCATGGCCTCCTGCATTCTTCTAATTCCATATGCAAGATTGCACATGAGGAAACTACAGTAGTATCCAAGAAGCCTATGGTGTCAACATTCTCAAGACCTAGAAACAATGACTGTTATCATACCTTGCCTATGCCTAGAGTTCCTTTGGTGGGCAGAGGTCTGCCACCAAAACAAGGGACCACATCACCGCCTGCCGCCCAAACCCTAACAGACACATCAGACTATGCATGGGGGGCTCACCTGGCAGGGAAGTGCATTCAGGGCAAATGGAACCCAAGTCAAATGCACATGCGTTTCAATCAAAAAGAAATGTTAGCTGTACAGAATGCTGACAGCCTTCAAGGACCACATTCTTCGAAGGACAACTAATGGTAAAGCCGGACAACACCACTGTCATGTGGTACATAAACAAGCAGGGGGGTAGCCATTCTTTACCCCCTCTGCAGACTAGCCATGGCATTGTGGAACACAGCCTTGAGCTACCAGGTGCACCTACAAGCTCAGTTCCTGCCAGGAAAATTAAATACACTGGTAGACGGACTAAGCAGAAAACTCATGGACCCACGAGTGGAAACTGGAACCAAGGATTTTCAAAATGTTGACTAGCAAATGGGGGAGCCCAGATATAGACCTGTTTGCCTCTCCCCAGATCTACCAATGGGACAAATTTGCACAAGGACTCCCCACAAACAAGCCTGGAAAATGGATGCTCTGTCCTTCAGCTGGAAAAACCTATCCGTCTATGCATTCTCCCTCTGCCTCTGCTCTCCAAAGTACTACTAAAAATCAAACGGGACAAACCAAGGATGATTTTGATTGCTCCAGACTGGCCGCGCCAACACTGGTACCCCCTCCTGCGCAGTGTGTCACTGTTATCTACATTGTACCTGCCTCAGACTCCTTCCCTGCTGTCAGCAGGAGAACCAGATTCTGCACCCTCAGCTTCTAACACTGAACCTTGCAGCCTAGCTAATTACTTAATCTGTCCTTTACCATCCCTCACAAACCTGTGATGGATATCATTTTAGAGGCAAGGAGGCCTAGTGCTAGAAAATCTTATGCTGAAAAATGGAAAAGATTCTGTGCCTGGAACCAATCTCAAGGGACGAGCACAGCAGCGCCCAATTTACCTCAGATGTTACAATACTTAACTGAGATGCTTCACAAGGGCTTGTCTTTTTCCTCTATTAAAATCCACGCCTCAGCCATTTCAGCTCATTATAACACAGAACCTCCCCTTTTCTCTCATCCACTGCTCAAGCAGTTCCTCAAAGGGGCCAAAAATTTGAGACCACCCAGGGGAGCTTCAACCCCAGCCTGGGACCTTAACTTTTTCTTGAAGAAACTCACTACCTCTTTTCGAGCCAGCAGACTTAAAATTTCTTTCTTGGAAAACCGCTTTCCTTTTAGCAATCACTTCAGCTACAAGTGTGTCTGAATTACAGGCCCTTATGGCAGTGGAGCCTTTCATCATCTTTCATGCGGATAGGGTGTCTCTCAAAACCAATCCATCCTTCATGCCCAAGGTGGTATCCGGTGTGGCTATTAATCAGTCCATTTGCCAACCTTCTTTCCCAATCTACAGAATAAAGGGGAACAGATACTGCATTCCTTAGATGTGCACAGGCATCTTAGATTCTACTTGGGCAGGTCTAAATCTCAAAGGAAATCTGAACTGCTGGTGGCATTTGCTGCAGGGGCAAGAGTGGAAGGCTGTTTAAAAGCAAACTGTTTCTAAATGGATAAGTCATTGCATTCATTTCTGCTATGAGCACCATGGAAAACCTATCCCCCGGGGGATCGGACCTCACTCCACCAGGGCTGCATCTACCTCTACAGCCTTTCTCAGAGGCATCCCTACCAGGGACTTCCTAGAAACTGCTACCTGGAGTTCTGTACGTACATTCACCAAGCATCATTATTTGCCAATTTTCTCTAATCCAGAGCTGGCTTTGCCACTGCAGTCTTGCAGGGCCTTATAGCTGGCCCTAATGCTATCTAAATTCTTCCTCCCAACCGTAGCTTTGGGAATCTACCCAAATGTAATGACTGCAACAGTGAAACACGAAGAACATAGTACAGTTGTGTACACTTACCATAAATGTAGATGTTCGAGTGTATTCACTGTTTCAGTCCTGGTTACCCTCCCTCCAGCCCCCTTAGTTATTTTGACTATACCTCTACTTTCCTTTACTATGCTTAAAAGACTTTTTGGTGTTTTTGCTTTTCTATATCTTTGTAATTTTATATTTAATTGCTTCCCATTAGGGGGGCACCTGACATCTGGAGCAAGAAAAACTGATGTAATGGCGTTGGCTGCATGTTTTATATCCCTGATGACCTGACGTCATGGAAGAAGGGACAGCAACCGACGCAGGACCCAAGACTTTGTTAATCAGGCTGACTGAGGGCTACCTGCAAGCAGATAACCCAAATGTAATGACTGCAACAGTGAATACACTCTAACATCTACATTTATGGTACGTGTACACAACTGTACTTTCTTCAGGGTCAAGGACTTGAAGTGCCTTTATAGGACTGCTTGGCAGATCCAGATGTGATGTCTTTGGATCCTAGCAAGGGAGCTATCTGCTTCAATCAGGAATCGTATTCCCAACGATGGATGTTATGGTAAGAAAATATGCACCTCTGCTGCCCTTCTCTTCAGATCCTTAACTGCTTGCCAGTCCTATGTGCTTAACCACCAGCAATCCCTGTTGGAGGGAAAAAAATCAGGGCTAAAGCTGAAGGGATTGGGGGAAAAAAAACTGAAGCAAGAGATGCTAGACCAAAAGATGCCTCTGAGTTCCTGACTGTGTAAAAATGTGTGGGTATGGTGCTTTGGACGGGTCATGCAGGACAGCAGTTACTAGGTCAGTAATATAGAGAAACACCTGGCTTAGGACTGCACACCTGCCAGACCGTGTTAAAACTAATTTGTTTAATGCCTGTTTGAACATGGTTGTCCAGTTTGGAGCTCCTGCATAGGAAGTCTACAAATAACTGGAATAGAAGGAAAAACTGCTCCGTTGTCTGTAAGGCAATTTTTTGAGGCCCAAGCTCAAATTTGCACAACTTGGCCTTGTGTCAAATAGGACAGTGTTTTAGACCTTGTAAAAAGGAAGGAGAAATTTAAGCTTGCTAACTATGCTAGCATGGGGGATGGTATAGGATGTCCTGGCCAAGTCAAGGTATGCTGTTATGGGACAGCATGACTGCTATCAGTGGGCTGTGTTCCATTCAAAGAAGTTAACCATATTTGTTTTACAGTATCTACTTGTGACAAATCCAAGCTGCTGCTGGCCTAGCCTGGGATTTTTAATGTAGTTGATCAGGTTAGTAATGTGTGCGATGTCTTCTGCAAGTAAGACTCGTCAGGCTAATGGCCCTGCAATTTCCAGGGTTAATGGCTTATGGAGTGGCTTTGCCAGGGATTGTTTAGCACTTTTTTTTAATTAAAAAGCTAGTTATATTATCGGGCCTCATGGAGAAAGTACTTTTGATCTTGGAAAGTATCTTCAGTACATTTTCTTTATGATGGGGGTTAGGGTAAGTGGGCTTTGGATAGTCATTTTCTGTGGTGACTGCACTGATTTTATTTGCTACTATGTTGGCAGCATCTACTTGGTCAGGGTAGGTGGTGTAATTTTGAATATGTTCAGAGCAATGCAAGTTTTTAACTTGTATCCTATTCATTGTCCATACATTCTAATGTGCGAGTCTGTGAGCTGCTTGTCTGATACACCTCCATGGCATTGGTGCTCCCATCCCAAGCTTCTTTAGGCACTAGTGCATTATAGGAAATTAAACCTGAGAGATACTGCCAATCTTGTTTGCTGCCATTGCATCAGCATGTGGCTCTCCTCTCGAAAGCTAAGATCTGATGTAATTTTCATTCATTCCTCAACTGATGGGTTCGGATCCGACCCTCAGATCCATCTCACGCTTCCAGCTTATGGAACACTGAAATTCTCAAACTCCTCACTATACCCATAATGCCTCAAGCACCTAACAGCATACCTTAGACCTTGTTTTACCGCCTTAGCATAAGGATGTGGTCACTGTATACTCT
Source organism: Protopterus annectens (assembly GCF_019279795.1). Taxonomy (NCBI): domain Eukaryota; kingdom Metazoa; phylum Chordata; order Ceratodontiformes; family Protopteridae; genus Protopterus; species Protopterus annectens. The sequence continues at coordinate 863,257,372 of NC_056741.1, read as the reverse complement.
TGAGTATAGCAACATTTTTCTTGTGAGTTAAAACCATTTGTTATAATTTTGTAACCTTAAACTTATCTTCTTTATATCTTTCTAGTGTTTCCTCCCTTTTACTACTTAATTATGTGTAATTCTTTATTACCATCGTTGGTATTCTCTTGTAAGTGTACTTAACGTACATCTTTTATTACTATTGTTGGTATTTATTTTTCCCTGTCTATTGTATATAAAAAAAAAAAAAAATGGTCTATGGATATAAAATCACTTTATCTGACTCATTCCAAATGTGTAGATTGCTTAGGCCCAGAGCATGTTGACTCTTAACTGCGACATTTATAAGGCTTTTAACTCTAGAGCTTAAATTGATAAGATTAAATATATTTTTTCTAAGAGGTTTGCTCCTCTCCAAATCTGAATCAACGTCATCTGGGGCTCAAAGCCCCCAAGAAATCTGACAAAAGATTTGAGAAAGCGTTTCCAGATCCAACTACGTCAGTTCTGGCCTCTGAACCTCCTTGTAAAACTTCTAAAGCTTCAGATTCGGATCCGAAGTCTAAATCAGAACAATCACCTAGGATCTGATTGCTGAAGTTGTTCCCGGATCTGGTCTTCTCTCCTTTACCTTTTTTTGGAATGGTCTCAAAGGAATCACCATTCCAGACCATCTTCGACAGCATCTTCTATATGCTCTTCCAAGATTCTGACCAAAGCCGATGTAGACAAGATGATGAAGAAATTCCTCTCAACGCAGATCCAAATGGGGGCTCCTCCACCTCCAACCCATCAGGTCCGGAGATGCTTCTTGGTACTGCTCCCCCTTTTATTGGCTACTTCTCTGATCCCTCCATTGGTTTTGGAGCTGTTTGATCCAAAGATTCCCGAGTCTGCATCAGATCTGAGGACACTGGTATCTTTCACTCTGGTGGCGCCTCTTGAGTGGACCGGCACTGGACAACTCAGAGCTGGATCCAGGGTGTTCGAGTAGACTTCAAAGCTGTCTCTGCCCCTCTGAGCTTTGGCACTAGATAGCTCAGCTCAGACTCCCTCCTCAGGTAGGGGACGAAGGGAGGCTGCAGTCCATAAGCATGTCTTTAATGGATCCATTGGTTTCCTTCTGTCTCAGGCATTCTGCTGTTGTGGATAGTGGACAGAGCTTTCCCTTTTCCAAGAGTTTGGACTTCTGTCCCCTCTTTGACTCTTCCAACTACGCATCCCTATTCAATTCTGCGTCTAGATCCTCAGCAACTGTACCACTAGGACAGCCAGTACAAACTAGTCTCCAGGACACCCAACAGGGTGTACTTCTGACACTTTTCCAGAATGTCCCAGTGAAGTTCCTAGGAAGAGGAAGTGTAAAAGAGGCACTTGGACTCTCCAAGTGTCCATCACAGAAGATGCCTACTTTAAGGGGCAAGGATCTCCAAGATCACTACCCATTGACTTCTCATTTGGAGATGTCATAGAACTCCTAAAGCAAGGGTGTGACTTGTCTCCTAACTCCTCTTCCCAAGAGGAGTCTGTATTCCTGGAGGCTTTTGAAGGTGGTCCATCTGCCTCCTGGGTGACTCCACCTACCAATGAGCTCATTGTCTCGTGTGGTATAGAAGGAGCCTAATACCATCAAGCCTATAACCAGGAGACCAAATAGGATCATGGAACCACCTGAGGGAAAAACTCATTGGAGCAAAGGAGTACCAGTTGATGCCATGGTCGTAGCGGCAGACACCAAAAAAGGAATTGGCTGAACAAAATTCCTCTGTCCATCTCTCTCCCCCCCCCCCCCCCCAACAGAGAGTCTAAGGAGCTGTCACAGATTTTTGGAAGTGTTAATGCTTCAGCGACTTTGGTCACTGAATTATCTGTCTCACTTCAATAAACGGAGACATTTGATTAAGAAACTTATCCCTCTCTGGGGCCTTTATCCTCTGAAGCAGAGAGAGCGAGTACTATTTCCTCGCAGTTGGCTACCCTTCATTCCATTTCAAATTCTTCCATAAGGCTCCTCACCAGTCTTGCTTGAAGGTACCTCACGAGCTGTGCGTTCAGGCATTTCTATCAGGAAGCATGCCTGGATGCGCTTGTGTGACTTTGCGGAACCCTTCAAATCTTCCTTCGTTATTGCTCCTTTGGGTGGAAGTTCCTTGTTTGTCTTGGTTAGAGAGATACTCTAGGTATGGGCAAGAAGGTAAAACCCTGTTTGCTGTGGGCATATGATTTTCAACCCCTCAACTGACCTTTTCTAGGAGCCAATAAGGAAGACAGAAAATGTGGTTAAAATCCCAGAGTCCCTTCCAAGATCCATGTGTATACTATTCCCCTGGGTCATAGGGGGGGGAATTCAGATGGAAGACATCCTACTGGCAGAGGTGGTCTGCATAATCAGGTATCTAGAGAGACCTTCGCTGACAGATGCTATAAGTGCTCCTAAAAGACGGCCCAACTGTCCATTTCTGGAGGCAGTTAGGGGTCGTTTATCCCTGTACCAGAGAGCTTGGCTAGAGATTACAAAAGATTCCTGGGTGCAAAGGATTATATACAGTGTTTATGTAATACCCTTTTCTCTTCCACCCCCAGTAGTAGTAAAGAAAATCCCCAATGTTCCACCCAATCAGAGGAAAGAAGCAGTACTAGAGAAACGGCTAGAAAAGTAATCCAGTAAGCCCCCCCCCCCCCCCCCAGATCAGAAAGAGTCTAGAAATTACTCCAGATTCTTTTTAGTGTCAAAGAAAGTGAGAGACTTGACACCGATTTTTGGATCTCCACAACTAAACCAGTCGATTCAGTACACAAAGTTCTGGATGGTCACAGTTCAGTCCATTCTGCCTTTTTTGCACAATAATGACTGCATGTGATTAGTATGCATTCTGAGAGTCTGTCATATTTGAATAGATGATCCAAGAGTTATCTGTGCTTTTGGCTGGGTGCCGGTCATTACCAATTCAGAACTCTGCCCTTTGATCTCACCACAGCTCCCAGGGTGTTTGCAAAGTGTATGGCAATAGTAGCAGCTCACTTGAGACTACAGGGATTCTGGGCGTTTCCCTGTTTGACTGGCTCATAACTGTTCCAACCAGGCATAATCTGATTCGGGCACTAGACTACGTACTCCAGTTATGCTCTCATTTGGGATTACAATCCATCACAACAAGTCTCAATCCAAACCAAGATAGTTAGTTGGAGTTCATTGGAGCCTTACCCAAAATAGTATCTAGAACAGCCGATTTCCCTCCAAACTGTTAGATTCCAGGTCAGAAAGATCATTCAGAGTTCTTCTCTTTCATCTTGACTGATCCTCCAAGTATTGGGGTCTCTGTCAGCAGCAATCAGTCTGCTACCATTAGCAAGGTACCATAGGAGGATCCTTCAGTGGACTCTAGCAACTCAGTGGTCTATTTTCTACCAACCTTCATCCAGTCAGATCAAAATAACACATTCTTGCAAAAATTATATTCTGTGGTGGATGTAAAAGGTCAGCCCTTTGCTTTCCCGGGCCCAAGGTCATAGTGACCATATATGCTTCCTAGATCTGGTGGGGGGGTACTACTTGGGGGGAAAAGCCCAAGGCATATGGTCCTTCAAAGAGGCCAGCATGCATATCAGTGCTGTGGAAATGAGCTCTCCTAGCATTGCAGGCCTTTCAAGACAGTCTCCCCACCAGGCCTATTGTGACCCAGACAGGCAATGTCACTGGGCTGGTGCATCAGCAAACAAGGGTACCCAGATCTTTACCCCCTTTTGTCGAGAAGCTGAGTGTGTGGCAATTGGCGATCTCAATCATTTTCTGATAGCAACGCACATTTTGGGGAAATCCAGTGTCATTGCAAACAAGATAAGCAGGTCTGTTTCCTCATGAGTGGTCCTTTAATGTGAAGGTTACGAAAAGGATTTTCCATCAGTGGAGACAGCTATACTGTGATCTCTTTGCATTTGCCCTCAAGTGCAACAGGTTCTTTACCCTGATCCCCCCCCCCTTTGGGGGGTGTCACTGAGGGATGTTGAGGTTTGCCCCCCCCCCCCAGTCTCCTTTATGCTGATCACTTATTTCTAATTCCCAAATTTTTTCAGACATCGTCTTGATTGAAGAGCACAGTTATTCTTATTACCCCCTTATTGACCTCTTCAGATTTGGTTTCCCTTCCTTTGGCCTCATCTCCTCTATCCTCCATGGATTTTGGATCAAACTCCAGGTCTACTGTGTTACCTCACGGACATAATTCATCCAGATATTCTAGACCTAAAATTAAGCATATGGGTTTCTCCAATTCGGTTGATCACTAGACAGTCCAGGCTCTCCTGCCTTGTCCATCATGTCATTTTATCCCATAAACTTCCATAAAGCTTTCAGTAGGAAATTTTACAAACGTAAATGGAAAAGATTTGTCATTTCGGCACAGCAAATTTATCTGGATCCCTTTTCAACACTGGTTCCTAAAGTTCTTGGATTTTTAGCTAATATTTTCAGTAACTGTGCTAGTTTTTCCACTGTAAAAGTTCAACTAGCTGCTATTTCCAGTTTTCATATAGGAGTAAATAACTTGTTTCTAGCATCTTCAAAACTTTGTAAAGCCTTTCCAAGAGGAGCTTTTCTATTTGGACTCCCATGAAAAGCTCCCACTTCTCGATTTGGATATTGTTTTACAAACTTTAACTCTGTCCCAGTTTGAACCTTCAGCTAGGCTTGAACTAAAATTCTTGACCTGGAAAACTATCTTTTTAGGAGCCATTATCTCTGCCAGATGAGTATTAGAACTGCAGGCCTTCCGACCCCTCCTTTCATAAGGATAGAGGAATGCTTTAGGACCACTCCTTCCTTTCCTACCTAATGTGGTGTCAGAATCCATTATTAACCAAACTGTCAACCTCTCAATCTTCTCAAATGAGAAGAATAAATGTTCACAGACAGTTAATTTTTATTTACATACAACCAAAAATTTTAGGAACTCAGAATAATTTGTCTTCTTTTTGGAGCCAAAATTAGGTAAACCAGTTTCTAAAGTGAATTTAGTGAAAAGGTTAACTGGCTTGCCTTTATCTAAAACACCAAAAGTGCATTTTACCAGATCTATGGCAAATTCTTCAGCCTTTTTATCTGTTTCATCTTTGGATGATATTTGTGCAGACGCAACTTGGGCTAATCCTCAAACTTTTATTGCTCATTACAAACTGGATATGGTCTCTAGGGGGAGAGCACCGTTTGGCTCAGTAGTACTCAGGAGTATCCTTGGAGTCCTTACAGGATTTTAGGTAGTTGGGAAATACCTCCCATCATTTGAGGAATGAATAGATCTGAATTTGAGATAGTTATGTACTCACCATAATGTTCCATCTGTGGTGTCCAATTTCATTCTTCCTCAACTTCCCTCCCACTAAATCCCTTCCTTATTTTACTCTTGGAAGGATCAAAGGATGCTGGAGGAACTACTGTTCCTTTGAGTCCCATATTCTGGTGTGTTCTCTTCCATATGCTGTGTAGGTTTAAGGAGCAGCAAACGAGATCTGAGGTATGTTGGGTGCCTAGGGCATTATGGGTGTAGGAAGGAGCTCAAAAGTTTGTGTTCCACAGGCTGGAAGTAGTAGCAGAGTTGGATCTGAGGATCGTCAGTTGTCTTTCTATTCCCATCTTGCAGTATTCATACTGTGGGATTTCCAGCCCTCAGGTGACCCGACGTCTGTCCTATACAAAAGGTTAAGCCTGGCTGCCGTAGGTGCGTGGGACGACACACGTAGGACCATAAACCATGGAGTATAAATGTAATGTTGGCACACACACACACCACCCAGAACTTTTCAGCCGCAGACTACGATAGCTTCGACCACTTCGCTCCAACGTCCAAAGACTTCGAAAAGATAAGTGCCCCGTTGGAGTTTGCCTTTTTCACTCTTGTTTAAGCTTTAGCTTGGTTGCTGTAGTTTTTCTATTAGCCGATGTTGGAGAAAGAGTAAATGTAGTTGCCGGCGCCAGATTCCAAACAGACTCCCACGACCGCTGTGTCTTTTACCTAGGTAGAGACTATAAGGCTTGCTCTATTTGTCAATCCTTCATACCAAAGACGTTACGCAGCTGTCTGGCTGCATTAACTCTGTATTTAGGAAATCAAAGGCTTAAACGTATCACACTTAAGATGGATCCAGAGTTTGCCACCCAAGGGTCTGCAAGCCTTCTCCAGATGCTGCTCTGCCTTCGGATGTTCCACCGACTGCCGTTCTAGGGGCTGAGGGACACCCGATTACTCCAGTTCCCCTGGAAGAGGCTGTGTCAGTCGCCACGGAGAGCATGTCAGCGGAGTTGATACAGACGGCCATAACAGGCATCACTGGAGAACCATTGCTTGATTGGCCGACCAAGACTTCTCCTACTCCAGTGCAGGCCTCTTGTTTCCCTACCTACGCAAGCACCCACTCCTACAAAAAGAAAATGAAACACTTGAGCCCGATGCTCAAGCAGCCCCAGGTTGGGAATCCGTCACTTCTTTGATGCAGACCTTTGTGGCACTTAGGCCTACAGGCCCTACTCCCACCAGCATTCCTGTGCTGAGTCCTAGGCCAGCCTCTACTTCCTCCCTGCCTTTAACCATTACTTAGCAAGCAGTTACTCAAGATGACCCTGACCAGTCTTACTCCTCCTCTGAGGAATGTCTCCTATGTTTCTCAGATTGCCTCTCCCATAGACCATTACTCCCCTGATGAGGACTCCTATTGAAGGGGACTCCCCATCTGAGGATATTTCATTTGGGGAGACTATTTCAAGTGGGATACTTTCTTAGTTTCTCAAACCCAGAAGGGATACTTTGAGCTTCTATAGCTTGACTCTCCCTCACCTTTAGCCATCCCTCCAGTGCTCCCAGCTTTCTTGGATGCCTTCAGTTCTGTTTCCAAGAACCCAGACTTTCAGCTTCTTGCTCCTAAAAGGCTGAATGGGTTTTACAAAGTACCTGATGATTACAAGTTCCTAGTAAAACCTCCCATGGCCGACCCGGCAGTTATTGCAATATCCCCAGACAGACAGTCTAGGCAATTGCCTTCTACTTCTCTACTGCCATCAGATAAGGACTGCAAAACTATGGACAGAATGGGGAAAAAAGGTATACACCTCCCCCTCCTCTACCCTAGCTTTCAGGCCTATAAATTACCAAACGCAGATGAAGTATGCCCTAGACCTGGTTTCTCAGGCCACCACTTTATTGGCTTCCACCCCTGACTATCCAGCCATATCAGAAATTACCTCCAAACTGTCCCTTGCCACACAAGTAGATAGACACTCTAGCTATTGCAGTTATGATGCAGCAGAAGCAGCTGATCTGCTGCCACTGCATTGGCCTTGCACAGATACTCCTGGCTCAGATTAACACCTCTAGCAGATGATTTTAAAGCCAAAATCATGGATGCTGCTCTGGACAACAACCTTCTGTTTGGCAAAAATGCTGCAGAACTTTTCAAAAACTTGCAAGAAAAAGCAAGGAGCTGCAGGACATTAAGCACTTGCTGGTGTCCCCATTGCCCAGATACTACAGGAACTACCCAGCCAAAACATCTTTTGTCAGAAGGGCCCCTTCCACCTCTCGCCCTTCTACTGCCAGACCACATAGGGGACCTCTGAGACTATCTTATCCCAGACCCCCTCAGCCTAAACCCCCCAACAAACAACCCGTTCCAGATAGAGGGGGACCTTCCTCTGTGACTGCCTTGCCCAAGTGCCCTTGTCTGCTCGCCTTACCCTATGCCTTCCCTTCTAGAAAACCATCACTTCAGATCTGTGGGTTCTTTCCATCATCCAAAAAGGTTACTTTTTATCCTGGAAAGAAAAACTACACCAAAAAAAGATACCTTTCTCTCCCAAAAATCAACTCCCTCTACTTCCTCCCATCCTGCAGGAACTTCTCTCTCAAGGAGCCATAGAACCAGTTCCCTCAGGACAGGAGATACTAGGCATCTACTCTCGCCTTTTCTTAGTCCCAAAAAATGATGGCCCCTGAGACCTATCCTGGATCTCTCATACCTAAACCTGTTCCCACAGGTCCCCTCCAAACTCTTTTACCCCTCATCCCATCTCAAACCTTCATGGTCACTCTAGACCTAAAAAATGCACACTTGCACATCCCAGTCATCTCCTTCCACAGGAGATTCCTATGCTTCTCTGGTCCCTCTTATTTTCAGTTTACTACCTTGCCCTTTGGCTTATCTACGGCACCCAGAGTTTTTACCAAGTGCTTAGCCCCAGCCATCGCCCATTGCAGAACCAAGGGAGCACAAATCTACCCTTACATGGACGACATTCTCATTTTGACAGAGTTCACCCTTCTACCCCATCTCAAATTCACCATGTCCCTACTGCATAAACTGGGTTTCACCCTCAACCTTCAAAAATCATCTCTCCTCCCACAATAGGACTTAGATCTGTTCTGATTCTGCACCCAAAGAGATCCTTCCTCCCACCAGACAAAATACTGTCCCTATCCCTCCCATTTTCTAAGCCTGTTGACAGAATAGCACCGGACTGCGACAGTTTCAGCAAACTATAGGTCTCATGGCTGCCACCATCCCCATGGCCCCACTAGCAAGGATGCACATGAGGAAATTCCAGTGGTACTTAAAGAATGCTTGGTCTCGGAGCCAACAGCATCTAGACAAACTCATCCCCCTTCTGCCCTGCTCTAGAAATAGAGCTGAAGTGGTGGATTCAGCAGATTTCCAGCATCCAGGGAATTCCTCTGCAGCTGCCTCCCACTACTCAGTCCATGCACACAGATGCATCAGACCTTGGGTGGGGAACTACCCTGCAGGGCTACAGGGGACAACCGTGCTGGTCCCCTGCCCTGCAAAAACAGCACATCAGTGTCGGGGAAATGTCTGCTGTCCTGCTAGCTCTAAAAGTCTTCCTTCCCATCCTTCAACCAGGGATACTCCACATTGTGACAGACAACGCTCCTGTCATGTGGTACCTAAAGAATCAAGGAGGGACAAAGGCATACCTGCTATGTCTGATAACCCTGCACATCTGGGAATTGGCAGCAAAACACTACCGCTTCCTGAAAGCTTCATGCATCTCCTCTCAGGAAAACAAGCAAGCGGACTTGCTCAGCAGAACCTCCTCTCTGCAGCATGAATAGATGTTGCACAGGGATATCTTTCTCCACATAGTCCACCAGTGGGGCACACCTCAAGTGGATCTGTTTGCCTCCCCCCAGAACAAACAACCTAAACAAATTTTTCAGCAGGACTCGCTCACCACTAGCCTGGAGAGTGGATGCCTTCAGCTTTACATGGCAGGGAATGTTCCTATATGCCTTCCCTCCCTTTCCTCTAATTCAGATAGTCCTGAAAATCAAGAAGGAACAACTAAAAATCGTACTGGTGACTCCCTACTGGCCAAGGCAACACTGGTTCCCCCTTCTGCTTTCCCTAGCCAAGGGCAGTCATCACAAGTTACCCCACAGGGTGGACTTACTAATGCAGCAACAGGGTTCCCCTCCTTCATCCACAACTGTCTTTACTGCACCTAACTCTGTGGGTGATCAACTTTTGATCCCTTTTAGACAACACTACTCAGAAGACATGCTATCAGTTCTGAGGGAGGCCAGGAAACCAGCTTCTAGAAAAAACTATTTGTCTAAGTGGCACAGATTCTTGAAATAGTGTTCTCAGGACCCATTTCTGGCAAATGTTCTTCGTGTTTCACTGTTGCAGTCATTACATTTGGGTTATCTGCTTGCAGGTAGCCCTCAGTCAGCCTGATTAACGAAGTCTTGGGTCCTGTATCGGTTACTGTCCCTTCTTCCATGACGTCAGGGGTAAAAAACATGCAGCCGACGCCATTACACCAGTCTCTCTCGCCGTACGGTGCCCAAAATAGAAGCAGTTAGCAAGTGCTGGTCGGCAGTCTCCTGAAATTTTCGTTTTCGAGTTTCAGAACCAAAGTCTTCATCTAAAGCCAAGTATCCCGTTGGGGAAACTTTTTCTTGCTCCTTACCGATGTCAGTAAAAGTTAATAATTGCATTACTTGTGGAAAGCAAATACCTCATAAAGATTTTCATTTGTACTGTATTTCTTGCCTAGGCCCTCACCACGACATACATTTCTGTCGGTTTTGTGCTTTATTTAATCAGCGCACTATCCATTGTAGTTATATTTCCGCCTCTAAATATTTCAGTTTGCGGTTTAATTATCCAGAAATGTCGTTGGTTAGCCATTCGACTACCGGGATTCCGAAAAAACGCAAAGATAAAGACAGGCCGCCGAGGTTCAAAACTGCAGATGACGCTTCTAAGCCAGTCGCCAGTTCGCTGGTACTCGGTGAGGCGCTTTCGCAGCCCCTGATACCCACTACTTCTGATTCGCAGGCATCTACTGAGACCCATTCTGAGTCCGGTATGCAGCGAGATGCTTCAACTATGGAACCTGCGGATGTCTCTACCATGAATGGGTCCGGAGCCGCTGTGCAGGCACTGGCTTCTAAAGGGTGTATTCAGGCCTACAGACTTGCATATTAAACCGACGCCTCCTTCTTCACTTAGGCGTAAATCTCGAACCATGCCTAAAAAAACGACGCCCAGGCCACATGCTCAGGCCTCTATGCCTAAAAAACAAATAAGAATAGCTGAAGGTCTAATAACTCTAATCAGGGGTAGCCAAGCCCCCCCCTCTCTGAGGCCTAGGACTGAAGTTGTTTATATCTTCTGACCAGGATTCTGTTTTTTCTGATTCTTCTGATTATCTGGATTTGCCCTTATCTACTTATGAGGATTCTGATGCAGAGGACTCCATTCCCTCTGCATCCTCTCCAGAGGAGTTTTCTTTTGGGGAAACCTTACATACTCTAAGGGAGCATTTCCACTGGGAAAGCCAGGATTTTCCTGATTCAAAAAAGAGGCTTAGGGATTTTATGCTCCTACCTCAGCATAGGCCTTTAGCTATTCCTCCTGTACTAGACATTGTTGATGCTTTTTTGGAATCTAGTTTGGCCCCTGATTCCTTGCCTCCTGCTCCCCGAAAACCTGACCAATACTACAGGGTCCCTGTGTCACACAAGTTCCTTTTTAAAAAATCCTATCGTGGATCCAGAGACCATTTCACAGGGGCCAAAGGACATTAAGGCTTCTACTGCTAAAAATCCTACCCCTTCTGATAGAGACTCCAGGGTGCTGGATAGATGGGGTAAGAAGGTTTACACTTCTGCAACCTTGGCCATTAGGGCTTTAAACTGCCAGTTTCATATGTTAAAGTATCAGCAACATGTTATTGGATTGCTTAAACAGAAAATGATGCTGATTCCTGACTGTGTGGAAAATAAAGAATTACAGAATTTAATGCATTCTGCTGAACAAGTTGGAAAACATACTTTACAGTGTGGTTTTGATTCATTAGAGGCCTCTTGCAGGGCTGCTGTTTCTGGGTCTGTGCTCTGAAGGCATGCTTGGCTAAAGGAGCAATCTTCGCCATGTTAAAGTTAAATTGTTGGATGCTCCCTTAAATCAGGACCGCCTGTTTGGCAACAAGGCTGAGGAAGTTCTTAAAAAGATGCAAGATAAAGTTAAGGCTGAGGAAGTTCTTAAAAAGATGCAAGATAAAGCTAAATCTATGCAAACTGTTAGATTTCTTACAATTTCAGCCTCCTAGATTTAGTAGGCACTGGCCCTCTAAGAATTGATCCTTTCCAGCCCCTTTCAGGTCTTGTCAAGCCAAACCCAGACACAGCAAAAAACCCAGGTTTCAGTCCCAGGGGAGACACAGGACTAAGCAGTGGGGGGCCTCCACTTCCAAATCTGGGAGTAATAAGACTCCCCCCTATGATAAACTGCCTCAATGACTTCCTTTTAATATTTCCAAGCACTTATCAACTGACTGCCCCTTTGTGGAGAAAGATTGCTCTTCATGCAAAGAACTGGGAACTCATTACCCAGGGCAAATGGGTTTTAAATATAGTGTCCCAGGGATACAGATTTCACTTCCACACATTGCCAACACCAAGTGGGTGGCCGGACCTACCCCCAAATCAATGGGCAGAGGCCCAAAAACAAGTACTTTCTCTCTTTTAAGCATGGGAGCTATTCAACTGGTACCAGAAGAGGAAAAGGGACAAGGTTTCTACTCTAGACTTTTCCTGGTTGCCAGAAAAGACAATTCATGGCGTCCTATCCTGGACCTGTCTACTCTAAACACCTTTTCTGGAGATTCCAAAATTCAAGATGCTGACTCTTCACCAATTACTTCCTATGCCAGGCAAAGATGCTTGGTTGGCAACACTAGATCTAAAAGAAGCTTACCTGCACATCCCAATCAGGAAATTTTGCAGAAGTTACCTACGCTTCAAAGCAGACTACACACACTATCAGTTCTCTGCACTGCCCTTTGGCTTATCTACTGCGCCCAGGGTATTCACAAAGTGCCTAGCTCCAGTTATTGCATTTTGCAGGCAAAGAAATATTCAAATATACCCATACCTGGACGATTGACTAATTCAGGCAGAAAGCCAGGACGTACTTTTGAATCATCTGGCTTTTGTACAAAGGGTTAAGCCAGGACGTACTTTTGAATCATCTGGCTTTTGTACAAAGGGTTCTAACGTGTCTGGGGTACACCATAAACTAAAAGAAATCACACCTGATGTTCATCGTGTTTCACTGTTGCAGTCATTACAATTGGGTTATCCTGCTGGCAGGCTACCCGCAGTCGGCCTGAATTCCAAGTCCTGGTCCGGCGTCTGTTGCTGTTGCTTCTGACGTCAGTGCGCCAGGGGTATAAAAGATGCAGCCAACTCCATTTTCTTCAGTCTTTCTTGCCGTGCGGTGCCCGAAGCAAAAGCAGTTCAAGTGCTGGTCGGCAGACTCCTGAGATTTTCAAAATCAAATTTCAGATCCTAAGTCTTCATTAAAGCTAAGTACCCCATTGGGGAAACTTTTTTTCTTGCTCCAGACCGATGTCAGAAAAAGTTAACAATTGTATTTCTTGTGGGAAGCAAATGCTTCATAAGGATTTTCATTCTTACTGTATTCCTTGCCTAGGCCCTGATCACAATGTTGCTAGCTGTCAGTTTTGCACTAGATTTAACCAATGCACTATTAAGCGTCGGTACGATTTTGCCTTTCATTACTTTGGCCGAAGATTCAATTATATAATGGCGTTGAAACGACCAACAACCGGAGTTTATAAAAAGCGCAAGGAAAAGGACAGGCATCCGAGGTCCAAAACCATTGAGGCTTCCGCTAAGCCAGTCGCCAGTTCTCAGTGAGGCGCTTTCACAGCCCCTGACTCCCGCTATCTCAGAGCCACAGGCCGCTGCCGATTCCCACGTGGAGCCAGCTAGGCCTCTGAATATTCAAGGTATTGGACACTCGGAAACTATTCCCTCAGATGGGTCCGGAGCCACTGAGCAGGCATCGGCTTCTGAGGGTGTTTTCAGACCTACACAGTTATATGTAAAGCCTACCTTAGCTTCCAAAGCAAAGACTAAAGCAGCTCTAAAGACAAAGAAACAAGTACAGCATTCTCCTGGACAGACTTCCATGCCTAAAAAACAGATGCTCAAAATGGCCGAAGACCTAATTACCTTGATCAAGGGTTCCCATCCCCCTCTTGATAAGAGGCCTAGGCAAGAGACAAAATATGAATCTTCAGATCACGTTTCCATTTCCTCTGACTTCTCTTCTGAGCAGGAATACTCTCTTCCTCTCTATGAGGATTCTGATGCTGAAGAATCTATTCCTTCAGCCTGTCCTCCTGAGGATTTTTCTTTTGGGGAAACCCTGCATACCACGAGGGAGCACTTCCACTGGGAGAGCCAAGACTTCTCAATCAAAGAAAAGGCTTAGAAATTTTCTTTTACTGCCTCAGCACAGGCCTTTTGCTATTCCCCCTGTGTTAGACATTGTAGATCAGGAGTGTCCAACCCGCGGGCCGCATGCGGCCCTCAGAGCTCTTCCATGCGGCCCGCGACCCTTAAATTTAAATTTAATTTTAATTTAACTTTTTTTCCGTGTGTTTACGTTGCGTACTTTGCTGTTCTGCGCATGCGCCAACTTTCGGTTTTTCACGTTTTTTCATACCAGCGTCGCTCCGCTGGTATGCGCATGCGCGAAAACACCGGTCGTTTTTTATAGTTCTGGTAAAGCTGAAGGAAGGAGCGAGATCGTGGAGAGAGGATTTATTTTATTTCGGAGTACACACTGACTACAGTTACACTACAACATGGCAAAAGGTAAGTAATTTTGTGAGTTTAAAGTGGACAGATTTTTTTTTTGTTTTAACTACTAGTTAACTGTAGGATTCCACTGTGCCATCCAAGCTTAAAATGTATGGTTAAGGAGGAGAAATGATGGGAGAGGATACTAGAGTAACAGTGATGATCTACTCGTATTGGAATCAAAAACTTATCATTCATTCTGCAAATCAGTGTGTGTAATTCTGAGGTATATACACCTGTCCCTTTATTGGCAGCAGTTCAGTATGTTAATTTTTAGAATGGATAATGCTGGTGTTCTGGTGTAGATCTGCATGTCTGTTTTTGTGATTTGTATCCAACTGTAAAACTACTTTTAATTAAAATCACCTCCTCAAGATCTGGTCCCCACGATGACTGCTAGATTTGAAGTCTGCTGCATTATTTTGTTTAGGGGAGATCTTAATGGAATTTGTGCATATTTTTAATTGTTTATTTTTAGATGCTAATTTAGATAAATGCTGTGTGAAGTATTTTGAGCTGAGGGAAGAAGTATTTTTTTAAGTTTAGACATTTTTATTGTGTGCAGTGCTGGGCAATAATGTGCAGAATTTGGAAGATTGGCAGCAAATTTAGCATCTATTTAGACTTGCTTAGGTAATGAGTGAATTGCAGTAAACTTCTGTAGTTTTCTGTATGTAGCCCAATTTTTAGTAATGCCTGAATTAGTTCAGGGCCACAGTTTTAGCTGTGTACTGGAAGAGATGCTTGCCAGTTATGGCTTACTTTCTTCTAACACTGTGGTTCTCCTTGGTTGGATGGTCAAGTTGGACTGTGTTATAAACTGTTGGCTAAGTATTTTATGCAAGTGTTTTGATAAAATATTTTATCCACAACAAAATGGGCAATTGAAAGCCTGGAATATGAGAGGGAATGGGGGAGTAAGTCGCATATTGAGTAACCATGGGCAGTGTACATTCCCAAAGCAAATGCTGTCAAGCAGTTTTTTATTTGCATAAATACATTAGCGGCATATACCTTATATTATTTTATTATTGGCCTTGGACTGCTTTGTGTAGGTATAATTGAGCTAACCTTTCACTTGACCTGTAATATTCCATTGAACCACTTCAGCTAGAATAGATCAAACTTTTTAACAACTGCATCCTTTCAGCCACAAAAGGCAGGTCTTTCACCTTCTATGACCTATGTTCATGTTGTGTTTTGTGACTTTTAAAATGCCCTACAGTAGTGCTGCTTGAGAAAGCAGAATTAAGTTGGGCACTGAAATTCCACAGCTTGTGGTTAATGTAGTTCCTTCCATCCACACTGAATAGACCTCCTGCCCCTCATTCTGCCATAATTTTGGGATGTGGAGAAGATGGGTCCATTCATCCTGTCTGGGCATCTGCAGCAGTGATTTTGTTCTGTAAATTTCTGATTTTAATTTTATTCTGGTGTATATAAAGGATATTTTGTGATGTGTGCCAAGGAGTACCCTTAGCTGAACAGAAGAGGTAGAATGTAAGGTTGCCTTAGCAAGTAGATCAGGACTAACCCATCCCTTGTATGTCCTCCCCACTTTGTCCACCTTACTCCATAAAGAGGCTGTTGACCTTATTATCCTCTCAGTTTCCTGTAGATTTTGGAGATTGGGCCTATGTGTCCTCTCAAGTTCCTGTGTGTTGCAGAAAGTGGGAGAAATGACAGTTGCAGGGTTATATAGGATCTTATTGCTCGAGCAGACAGTTACAACATGAAGAAAAAAGCTATTTTAATTTGATGCATTGTAAGTGTACACCAGTCAGTAAAATAAAGATAGCACCACTGCGAGGGGCAGAACAAACCTGATGTCAGTATCATGCAATTTTCTATGTAAGTGTTACATCTTGGATTATGTTGATACACTAGTAAGCCATTTTATCAGACCAACACTGCAAAAGAATCTGAGATCTTTTCTATTTAGCCAAATGCAATAAGCTTACTTTTTACTATGTATATGACAAAAGCATAAGGATGGAACAGCAGCTGAAAGGAGGGTGGAGCTGCATGAATTTTCTCTTTTCTAAACAAACTGCATTAATTTATTTATTCATTTATGCACAGTTTTCATTACCATCTGAAAAGCAACCAAGGTTGATAGCAGGACTTACTGCAAACGGTCCCCCATACCATGCTACATATCACACACCACACACTAGATATATACATATCACCCTTATAGCATTATCTTTGGGGTGAGTTTAAGCATTCATTCATTTAATTTGTTAGCCAGGATAATTCAACTATGTGCCTAGAAATGGTGTGTTTTGTGTTGTTGCCTCCATGACTCAAATTTTAATTCCAGAATTTCAGGTTATTAGTTAAGTTACATATTTCAATCACTCCTCAGTACTTCAAAAATGAAGACTAAATTAGTTTTGCATCTGAGCAAAGTTTTGCATGAAGGTATTTGAGAATATACCTCCGATGACTCATAATTCACAATATAATAAAGCTCAAGCATAACTAGTTTTTGATATTATGTATCCTTAGCAATGGTCAAGGTTTTTGTCCTTTATTATGATTCTGGTTGATGGTGTTTTGGAATGCTACTAGGGCAGATTCAGTGCAATGGGTTGGTGTAAAGCTGTGTTGTATTAAGAATAACATATTCTTTTCTGTTAAAAAGTGATGATCTGTTTACATATGCATCTTTCTGCAACCTTTGCAAGTAATGATAATGTAGCAATGGGTAAATATGATAATTTGAGTCATGTTCCTTCTTGTGAATGGGGATAACACGAATGTTTATATATCGTTTACGGATGTATGAGTCAGTTATAAAGTGATTCATAAGAATCTCATAAGATTCGCTATATAAACAGCTTTTTATTAGAGAACTCGCACAAAGAAATTATCTGGAGCTAGTGAGCTTCATTTTAATGTTGGAATAGTTTCTTAACTGTTGATGAAGATACTGGCTGAAGTGACAAAAGTTCTGCATTTTTTTTGTTTGTAAGAGGACTTCAGAAAATGCATCCTAACTCAAATCCTGTTATTGCAACTTTCTAAGTTTATAAGAGCAGTTTTTAAAATAACTTTTTTTTTAAATAATTAGAATGAGATATTGAATTTTAGGGCAAATATTATGCATTTATTAATTTATTTATATTTATTAATTTATTTATTGTTCAAATTAACCTACAATACAGCCACATTAGTCCGCATAAACCTGTGTGGGGTTTTTTTTTTTTTTGGTCCTCACCTGCCGTTTGCCCCCAGACCATTTCTGTTGACTCAATGCGGCCCTTGCAACTGAAAAGGTTGGACACCCCTGTTGTAGATGATGTATTTTCAAAGTCCAGCTTTTCTCCCGACTCGTTACCCCCTGCCCCTGTAAAATCAGACAGATACTACAGGATTCCAGACTCACATAAATTTTTTTATAAAAACCCTGCTGCTGATCCAGAAACTATTTCTCAGGGTCCCAAAGGGGTCAAGGCTTCCACTGCAAAAAACCCTATCCCCTCTGACAGGGATTCTAGGGCACTGGACAGATGGGGGTTACACTTCTGCTACTTTTGCTGTGAGGGCATTAAATTGTCAATTTCATATGCTTAAATATCAGCAATACTTAATGTCACTGCTAAAACAGAAAATGTTGGCAAATACTGATTGTGCAGAAAATAAGGAAATGCAGGATTTATTGCATGCAACTGAACAAGTGGGAAAGCATGCATTGCAATGTGGTTTTGATTCTCTAGAGGCCTCTTGCAGGGCCGCAGTTACGGGGTCTGTCATTTGGAGGCATGCTTGGTTAAAGGAACAGATGCTACCTGATCATGTTAAGGCAAAATTATTAGTTGCTCCATTACAGCATGAAACTTTATTTGGTGTTAAAGCAGAGGAGGTGTTGAAGACAATAGATGACCAAGCGAAATCTATGCAAACAGTAAATGTTTTCTTACAGGTACAGCCACCCAGATTTAGCAGGAACTGGCCTACAAAGAATTTGTCCTTTCCAGTGTCAGACCACAAAGAGGCAGATAGACGCCCTAGAGGCAAATCCCAGCCCCAGGGCTCATACAGACCTAAACAGTGGGGCGCTTCTACTTCCAAAAGCGGAGAAGACAAATCACAGCCATACAGGAAACAGTCCCAATGACTTTCCTCTGCCAGCACCAAGCACTTATCCTTTGGCAGCCCCCTTAGGGGGAAAACTAGCACTTTTCTCTTAAAACTGGCACATGATCACCCAGGACAAATGGGTCTTGAGTATAGTGTCCCAGGGTTACAGGTTCCACTTTCACACCCTGCCAAGGGCAAAAGGTATGCCAGACCTGCCACACAATCAATGGGCAGAGGCACAAAAACAATTTTCATCCCTCATGGACATGAGGGCCATTCAGCGAGTACCACAGCAAGAGCAGGGACAAGGATTTTACTCAAGACTTTTCTTGGTACCCAGAAAGGACAAAGCCTGGAGACCATTACTGGACCTGTCTATTCTAAACACATTTCTGGACGTCCCAAAATTCAAAATGTTGACTTTGCAGCAGCTTCTGCCCATGCTGGGCAAGAAGGCTTGGCGTGTAACTTTGGGCCTAAAAGAGGCATACCTGCATGTACCAGACAGTCTTGCAGAAGATGACAATGATGCAGGACTAATTCGTTTTTGCTGTCCAAATCATAGGACGCTGTTCTTCAGGTTCGCCATTTTGTTCTTCCACCCTTTTTTTTTGGGAACATCAGCAATCAGTGTGGCCAGTCGCTGTGTCTTTTTCCTTTTTTTGGACTTAGACAGGGATTCTATGTGGCTTTTTATGGGAAACATCTTGTAATATTGCCATAATATTGCTTCAATTTTGTGGGACATCGCTTCTCGACATGTATTGAGGCCTACGCACACTTGTTTTGGATTGCAGGTACTGTGTTTGCTTTGGTTTTTCATTTCCAAGTGATTACGATTGGGAACTATGGAACATTAATCTTGAATGCTTGTGGAACAGTGGATCTACGGTTTATTTGGACTTATGGGTTAATACAATTCAGACCTACGCATTTTTGTTCTGGATTGCAGGTGCTGGTTTGCTTTGTTTTTTTACTACACCCAAGTTATTACGATTGAAAAAAGGAATATTAATCTCGAATGCTTGTGGAACAGTGGGATCTACGACTTATTTGGACTTGTGGGTTTATATATATTTTTTGATCTTTTCGGATACCTGTTTGGACTTTAGGTACTGTGATTGTTATAGTTCTGTTATAACATTCAGTTGATAACGACTGGAAACAACGTGAAAGATAACTATGATAGCTTGGGGAACTGTGTTAACCACGAGGTACTTGGAATTTATTATGACTCCATAATCATCGGAAATGTACGTGGCCTTCTTGGGCCATACATTCCATCAGGTCGATAACAGTTCTATTGTGGGAAATTGATTTTTTGGACTTTGTATAGAACTTTGGGCTAACCATTTTGAGTACAGGTTTCGATGTTAAAAACAGATGTTATGTGATCCTATCTCGCCTACATTCAGTACTGATGGGCTCTGAGCCGATCCTCGGCTCCGACTCGGCACGCTATGCTATAGAGCGAAGCCTCTTATTGGCTGAGCTATTCTTTATCCCAGGATGCACCACTACTAATCCCCCAGATCTCGTTTGCCGCTTACAAGCTAGGACGTGGTCTCAAACTTGGCTGAGCTAAGTGCTGTTTTTTTCTAAAGTTTTCCTGTCAGGAAATTCTCTGTTCTTACCCAAAAAGCTGTTTTAACAGCTATTGTTGTTGTACGAGTGTTTTTGGATTTATTTCTGTGGTAAATTTGTGTGTGTTTGTTTAGGGAAAGGTTTCCCGTTTCAGTTAGAGGGGCCTTCCCCTATTCTTCTTTTTAAGGAGGTCAAGTACCCGTTTAAGTTAGAGGGTTCTTGGCCCTCATTTTTGCTGTTGTGATTACTGTGTGTAGTACTTTGATTTTCGTTTAAAAAAAAAAAAAAAAAATGTTATTGTTTAAAATTTGTATTTTTTTCTGTCTACAACAGTGATGTCCTTCATGGATGCATCTGCAGTCATAACAAGTGGGTTGTCCTGTCGTCAGGCAGCCCTGCAGTCGGCCGGATTCCAAAGTCCGGTCCGCTTCGCTGATGTCGCACCACCCGACGTCATCTCTGTTGGTCTGGTATAAAGCATCAGCCGACGCCATTTTCCTCAGTCTTTCTTGCCGTGGCGCCCAAGCAGAAGCTGTTCGCAAGTGCGGTCGGTCGGATCCAGAGATTACTTCTACCGAATACTACTAAGACTTCTAAAGCTAAGTACCCGTTGGGGACTCTTTCTTGCCTCAGCCGATGTCAGAAAAAGTTAACAATTGTTTAACCTGTGGGAAACAAATACCTCATAAAGATTTCCACTCTTACTGTCTGCCTTGTTTAGGCCCAGCCCACGACGTAGCAGCCTGTTCGCCTGTGCCTCTTTCAACCGACTTTACGCTTAGGCGTCGGTCGGAGTTTGCAGAACAGTTTTTCGGTACTGATTTTGCGTACATTATGCCGCCGGATCCTCCGACTACCCAATCTTCCAAAAACGTAAAGATAAAGACCGACACGCGGTCCGCGGTTTCGCCGAAACCACGGTAAAGCAAACGCGAGTGTCTCGGTTTCGCCGAAACCGAGAAAACTGATCAAAGTACAGCTGAACCTTTTCTCTTACAACTGAGGCCCCTGCTACAACTCTTGAATCGACCTCAGAAATTTTACCCACTACGGTGGTTGACTTATCAGACACCATCCCTTGGATGTCTCTACCCCAGCACGTGGTGCTGCTAGGCCTCCAGCAGCCATGTCCATTAAGGCCTTCGCCAGGGCTAAAGCAGCCAAGACTACTAAATCAGTGCCTGTTAAACCCCTCATCCAGGCCCTCTTCTAGTTCTCAAATGCTTTCTTTGGCAGAAGATTTAATTTCTCTAATTAGAGGATCTCAATCTCACCCAGACAGGGCCTCTCAGCCCCCAGAGAAGAGACCTAGGGCAGAGCCCCCTGAGCCAGTGTCTTCTGATGATTCTGCTGATGAATCAGACATAACTGACCAGCCAGAGGCTCCCTTCTCCAATTTTGAAGATTCTGATGCTGAAGAATCCATTCCAGCTGCTTCCCCACCAGAAGAATTCTCCTTTGGGGAAACCTTGCATGCCATGCGAGAACAGTTCCAATGGCAGCAACAGGATTTTTCAGACTCCAGAAAATTTTTTTCTGTCTACAACAGTGTTCTTTACTGCTTATATTGACTGTTTCAGAGACATTATGTCTAAAGAACATAGGCCCTCCGGGTTCAAGAAGTGCACGAGGTGCAGATGTTCTTCATCTCACATTGCTGCAGTCCTTACATATGGGTAGTCCGCTGTCCTCGGTCGGCCCGAATATCAAAGTATTAGGCTGACGTCGGTCAAGGCGCTTAAGACTGACATCAGGACGTCAGGGTACAAATGCGCATGACCGACGTCATATCCTCAGTCTTTTTTGCCGCATGGTCCGATGCAGAAGCAGCATTGCAAGTGCCGTTCGGCGTTCTGAAATTTTTCGAGTTCGGAGTTTCAGACCGAATCAAAGTTGGCTAAGTACCCCGTTGGGGAATATTTTAGTTTTTTCTTGCCTCAGTGGTTTACCGGATGTCAGAAAAAGTGAATAACTGTATTTCTTGTGGGAAACAGATACCGCATAGGGATTATCATTCTTTGTGTATTCCTTGTTTGGGGCCTGAGCACGACGTTGTTGGGTGTCGCTTTTTTGCTAGGTTCAATAAGCGCACTATTAAGCGAAGGTTAGATTGTGCTAGGCTGGTCTTCGGGAAGCGGTGCAATTATAATATGCCGCCGGATTCTCCGGCCCGCTTCTTCAAGAAGCGCAAAGGCAAAGCAGCTAAACCCAGGCAAGATGAGTCGTCCGTTCGGACGCCGGTTCTTTAGAGGCCAGTGGAACCGGTGGTTCCGACGGAGGCTTCTCTGGAGTCCCAGGGGAGACTTTGATATTGCAGGATGTGGCCTCTCAGGAGGCAGGTCAGGCTGAAGGGGCTTCTCAGGTTACTGTACTCCCTCCCTTCCTAGGGTGGTTAGGCCCTCTCCTTCTGTTTCCAAGGCTTCTCCCAGAGGCAGGCCAGGTTTAGCTTCTGTTGGTGTCGCTCCTAGTTCAGCAGGGTCTGTGCCCAAGAAGCACATGCTTAAAATGGCAGAAGATTTAATTACTTTGATTAGAGGTTCTTTGCCCCTCCTGATAAGAGGCCTAGGGTGGAGCCAGAGTTGGGGAGTTTTGAGCAGGCTTCGATGTTTCAGAGTCTTGGCTGAAGACTTGCAGGAGTACTCTCCTTATTCTGATTCTGATGCAGATGATTCGACTCCTTCTGCTTCTCCTCCAGAGGATTTTTCTTTTCAGAGACTCTTCATTCCATGAGGGAACATTTTAAGTGGGAAGGTCAGGACTTCTCTGATTCCAGGAAAAGGCTTAGGGAATTTTTGCTTTTACCCCAGCATAGGCCCTTGGCTATACCCCCTGTTCTGGATGTTGTGGAAGATGTGTTTGCAGAGGCTTCACTTAATCCTGATTCTTTGCCTCCTGCTCCTGTTAAACCGGATAGGTATTACAGGGTGCCTGAGGCTCATAAATATCTTTATAAGAGTCCTAGGGTGGACCCAGAAACTGTTAGTCAGGGACCTAAGGGTGTCAAGGCCTCTGTTGTAAAAAATCTGGTTCCTCCAGATAAAGAGGCCAGAGCTTTGGATAGATGGGGAAAGAAAGTCTATACATCTTCTACCTTAGCTATGAGGGCTTTGAATTGCCAGTTTCACATGTTGAAATATCATCTTCTTTCTCAATTGAAGTCTAAGGTGGATGCTCTGGCGGAAGGCATTGAGTGTAAAGAATTACAAGATTTGGTGCATGTCTCTGAACAGGTGGGTAAGCATTCTTTACAATGTGGTTTTGATGCTGTACAGGCCTCGTCTAGGGTGGCTGCCACTGGTTCAGTTCTTCGCAGGCACGCCTGGCTGAGGGATCAGAATTTATCTGACCATGTTAAGACAAGGATTTTGGATGCTCCTTTACAGTCTGATGTGTTGTTTGGTTCACCTGTGGAGTCAGTCTTGAAGAAAATGGAAGACAAGGCTAAGTCTATGCAGGCTGTTAAAGATTTTTGCAAGTTCAGCCTCCAAGTTTAGTAGGAATTGGCCTGCTAAGGGGTGGACGTATCCTTCTTATGATTCTCAGTCTAGGGGTAGATCTAGACGTGGTAGGGGCAGAGCTCAGAGTTCTTTCAGACCTAGAACAGGAGTTCACCTGCACAATCTTCGGTGAGGGCAGGGGCCAGTCCTTTCGTAAACAGGCCCAATGACCTACCTTTTCAGCTGCCAGATCCTTCTTGCCTGGCAGCACCTTTGGGAGGAAGGTTGGCACTCTTCAAGGAAAATTGGAATTTGATTACCCAAGACAGATGGGTATTGGATATCATACACCAAGGTTACAAGTTTTATTTCCATACCTTGCCTCCTTTCAAAGGCATGCCGGACGTTCCTCCTCAGCAAAGACTAGAGGCTCACAAACAAATTTCTCTGCTACTTCAAATAGGGGCCATACAACCGGTCCCTCTGCCAGAAGTGGGCCTAGGATTTTATTCTCGCCTGTTCCTAGTACCAAAGAAAGGGAACACGTGGAGACCAATTTTGGATTTATCTATCCTCAACACATATCTGGACATTCCCAAGTTCAAAATGTTGACGTTACAACAGCTTTTACCTCTGCTGGGCAAAGATCACTGGATGGTGACTCTGGATCTCAAGGAGGCTTACCTTCATGTTCCTATCAGGCTCAGTTGCAGGAAGTATCTGCATTTTCGGGCTGGGACTTCTCATTATCAGTTCTCTGCATTGCCCTTTGGCTTATCTACTGCGCCCAGAGTGTTCACGAAGGTTCTGGCTCCAGTGATAGCTTTCTTCAGGCTAAGAGGAATACAAATCTATCCTTATTTGGACGATTGCCTGATTCTGGCCCAAGGAAAGGAAGAACTTCTTCATCATTTACAGTATGTGATAGCAGTGTTAAGATGCCTGGGGTATTCTGTGAACGAAATAAAGTCCAGTCTAGTACCCTCTCAGGACGTGTGCTTTCTGGGTGTGAGACTGAATACAGCATCCCAGATGGCCTATTTGACCCCGGACAAACAAAAGAATCTTTCTCTTTACTTCCATCAATTGTCTCGTCAGTCCAGGCTGACTGCAAGGACAGTCCTTCAAGCCTTGGGGTTCATGGCATCTTGCATTCTGGTACTTCCCAATGCCAAACTGCATATGAGGAAGCTACAATGGTATCTCAAAAATGTATGGACACAGCACTGCCAAGATATGGACACTGTCATTCAGATAATACCTTGCATTCAAAAGGAATTTTTGTGGTGGGCTCAGGAATGTCACCTAAACAAGGGACTCTCTGTGACCCGCCAGAGGCGAGTCAGATTCTAACGACAGATGCCTCAGACAAAGCTTGGGGAGCTCATCTGAATGGAAAATGGGTACAAGACACGTGGCCTGCCAGACTTCAACATCTACATATCAACTTGAAGGAGATGTTAGCAGTCCAGTTTGCATTAATAGCTTTCAAGGATTTACTTCTTCCAGGGCAGGTGTTGGTTCTAACAGACAACACAACTGTCATGTGGTACATCAACAAGCAAGGGGAACGATTCTTATCCTCTATGCAGACAAGCAATGATTTTGTGGGAGACTGCTCTCAGTTTACAGCTAAATCTTCAGGCAAGGTTTCTGCCAGGAGCACAGAACTCCTTAGCAGATGTGTTGAGCAGACAAATTATGGATCCCCACGAGTGGAAATTGGATCCTCATGTATTTCAGAAATTGACAGTGTTATGGGGAACTCCAGACATAGATCTGTTCGCTTCTCCACTAAACTACCAGCTGCCAAAGTTTTGCACAAAAGGTTTCATCCCACAGCTTGGAAAGTGGATGCTCTTTCATTCAATTGGAGCAATCTTCATGTGTATGCCTTTCCACCTCTGCCTCTCCTCCCAAAGGTACTCCTGAAGGTCAGACAGGACAAGCCAAACATGATTTTAATAGCTCCAGATTGGCCTCGACAGCACTGGTACCCATTACTGAGAAGTCTGGTGCAGGAGCCTCCATGGCCTTTGCCTTGATTCCTCACCTGCTGTCTCAGGAGAACAGTCATTTACTCAATGTCAAACTTCACTCTCTACATCTAACAGCCTGGCATATTCTGTTTTAAACCCTGGAGGGTCTCAGCTTCCACAACAAGTTTTGAATGTTATTTTGGAGGCCAGAAGGCCTAGTACAAGGAAAGTGTACGCAGATAAATGGAGGAGATTTTTATTTTGGAGTACAGCAAAGGACTTTGATGTTTCTAAGCCTAATTTAAGTGTGGCTCTTCAATACCTTACTGAGTTACTGGACAAAGGTTTGTCCTTCTCCTCTATTAAGGTTCATGCTGCAGCAATTTCTGCTCACTATGACTGTGACCCACCATTGTTTTCTCATCCTTTGTTTAAGCAATTCCTTAGAGGGGCAAAGAATATAAGACCCCCACGAGCTCCTACTCCTGCTTGGGATCTCAATTTTGTGTTGGAGAAACTCACTCTACAACCTTTTGAGCCTGCAGCTACTGCAGAGTTGAAATATTTATCATGGAAGACTGCTTTTTTGTTGGCCATTACCTCTGCGAGAAGGGTTTCTGAATTACAGGCCCTTATGGCGGTTGAGCCTTTCTTAATTTTCCATAAGGATAGGGTATCTTTGCGTACTAATCCTTCCTTTATGCCTAAAGTGGTTTCTAGTGTGGCTTTAAACCAAGCTATTCATTTGCCTACCTTTTATGCAAACCCCCAAAATAAAGGGGAAAAGATTTTACACACTTTGGATATACACAGGCAGTTGCGATATTATTTGAGCAGAACTAAAGGGTTCAGGCAGTCTCAGCAGTTGTTTGTTTCATTTGCTTTGGGTTCTCAGGGCAAACCTGTTTCAAAACAAACTATTTCTAAGTGGATTGGTTTTTGTATTGCTTTCTGTTATTCCCATCATGGTAAGGAGATTCCAGCTGGGATTAGGCCTCACTCCACTAGGGCTACTGCCGCTTCTACAGCTTTTTTAAGGGGGGTGGCTACTAAAGATATTTTGGAGGCAGCTACTTGGAGTTCAGTGCATACTTTCTCTAAGCATTACCACCTTCCACTTTACTCTAAATCTAGGGCTGGTTTTGCCACTGCAATTTTACAGGGCATTCTGGCAGCTCCTAATGCTTTATAATTTTGCCATCCTCCCTTACCTCTGCTTTGGGATTCTACCCATATGTAAGGACTGCAGCAATGTGAGATGAAGAACATAGTACAGTTTTGTACCTACCATAAATGTAGATGTTCGAAGATCCACATTGCTGCAGTCCAATTTACCCTCCCTCCTTCCCCTCTGTAGTTAGAGGCGGTTGTGTGGTTTGGGTTGTGAATATTGTGAATATTGTACATATGATTAGTGCAGGGGTGGTTGGTTGTTATTTGCTGTCTTTTGGTTTTGGCCTTTCTTTTTAGGGTCTACTGACATCTGGGGCAAGAAAAGACTGAGGATATGACGTCGGTCATGCGCATTTGTACCCTGACGTCAGTCTTAAGCGCCTTGACCGACGTCAGCCTAATACTTTGATATTCGGGCCGACCGAGGACAGCGGACTACCCATATGTAAGGACTGCAGCAATGTGGATCTTCGAACATCTACATTTATGGTAGGTACAAAACTGTACTTTATAAAATGTCTATAACTGATGATCACTCCTCGTGCGTATACTGCTTAGGCGCCAAGCACCTGCAGGAGTCCTGCAGCGTGTGTCACTCCTTTTCCTCTAGAGTCCTCCAAGAGAGGAAAAATAAATTAATCTTGAAAGGGCTGATTAAACCCTCCTTCGAGGAGGCCTTATCTTCCTCATCCTCTCCAACAAAGAAAAAGAAAGCGTCGGCTCCGACCAGCCCATCGGAACCGACTACTGAGAAATCCAGGCAGGCTTCTCCATCGGCTCCACGGACTTCGGAGCCGAGGGCGGAACGGTCTGCCTCTATGCCCCCAGTCTCGACTCCTCTGGTTTCGGAGCCGATGACTGGGGCTTCGAGAGGCGGGTCACCTTCATCGGCTCCACTGCATTTTGGAGCCGATGAGGGTTGCCGGCTCAGACCTAAGGCGCCGAAGCCCTCCTCAGCACCGAGGGAAATTGTTTTGGGATCTACCTCGGCGCCGATAGTGGTTGAGTCCATTTGGAGCCGGTCCCCCAGTCCTTTGGAGCCGATGGAGAAGTCTGTTCGGACCCGATCGGTTTCATCTAGATCTTCCAAGATGTCTGATTCGGACATCGACAGGGTGCTCCTAAGACTTTTTCAGTCTCCTGTGTTCCATAAATTGGTTTCGGCTCCAGCCCATTCGGCTTCGGAGCCGATGGCCCACCCTGTACTTATGGTTCCTCCTCCAACAGCCTTGGCACCGTTGGAGCCGGTGCTGGTGGAGCCAGTGGAGGTTTTCGGGTCGGCCCCGACCCTTACTCCAACCCTGGCTCTCGAGTTGGAGTTCGGTACGCGGACCTCCTCTGTCGGCCCTTGGGGGGGACGCTTCGGGACTGATGTTTTCGGTCCCAAGCCTTCCTCTCGGTGCGTCGGCTGCGGGGGTACAGTCTACTGTTGTGGCCACGGGGGTTGGACCTTCCCAGGATTCTGGTGGTCCGGCCTTCAGGGCCATGAGGAGTGCGTTAGCCAAATCGTCTTTGGCTACCTCCACGGTCTCACCAGCACCTTCCCTGCATACGGAGACTGGGTCTTTGGCAGTCCCCCTGTCCTTAGATAGCGGAGCCCCGGGGCCTGAGGTCACCCCCACTGGGGGTTCCCCCCCTCCTGGAGGTCCCTCTGAAGCTTCTTCAGAGGAACCCCCAAGGAAAATATTGCGCAAGAGGAAGCACGTTGACTCCCCCGATCAGTCTCTCACATCAGACACTGATCTTGATGATGCAGAAGGGTCCCCTAAGTCGTCCTCAGATGATGTCTCCTTTGCAGACATCCTGGAAGCCCTCAAACAACGAGGCGGCTGGCATTCCAAACCCCCTTCTGCTGACGAGTCAGTGTTCCTTAAGGCCTTCGGGGCTCGGCCCTCCGCCTCCTGGGTGTCTCCGCCCTTCGAGCTCCTAGATTTGATCTGTCGAAGGGCGTGGGAACATCCTGACTCTGTGGAACCGGTGCCTGCTCGCCCAAATAAGTTCCTGTCAGCACCCCCAGAGAAAGAGTTCTTGACAAAAGGTGTGGCTGTAGATGCCTTGGTGGTGGCATCTGCTACCCAGCAAGATGTAGCAGAGGCTTTGACGTCCGTCCATCCTCCTAATAAGGAGTCTAGGAGTATGGATCGGTACGGGAAGCGCACCCTCAGTTCAGCGGCCTTTACTTTAAGGTCCCTGAACTATTTAACGCACTTCACCAGGTTTCAGAGGGATCTGATCAAGGAACTTTCAGATACCCTCTCGGGTAACCTACCTGAGCAGCTGGCCCAGACGGTTGGCTCTCAGTTGGCTACGCTGTCATCCATATCAAACTCGTCCATGAGGCTCATTTCATATGCGGCCGAGGGGGCGAGTAGAGTGGCGGGTACAGGTATTGCTCTACGGAGGCAAGCCTGGCTTCGCCTGTGTCATTTTGCAGAGGCCTTCAAGTCTTCTTTTGCCGACGCTCCCTTTGATGGGTCCTCTTTGTTTGGACCCAAGGTAAAAGACACATTGACCCACTGCGAGCAAGAAGGTAAGACTTTGACTGCCGTAGGGGCACGATTTTCCACTCCCTTTCGGCCTTATCCCAAGGCTAAAAGAGGAGGGAAAATGTGGTTCCGTAGATCCCAAAAGTCTTATCCCTCACAGCAGGACGATCCCCCTTCTAGAGGCAGAGGAGGGGGAAATTTTTCTGGAAGACGCCGTCCCAGAGGCGGCAGAGGCCCCCGCAACACTGGAGACCGCGAGTCCTTTCGTGGCTCTTCAGCCTTTCACAATCCCTGATGGATTGCCCGACTGTGCAGCTCCGGAGCCAGTCGGGGGTCGTTTTTCGGGGCACCTAAAAGCCTGGGAAGGTATCACTCAGGACCGATGGGTGCTTCGAATTATCGCCGGAGGTTACTCCATCCCTTTTTCTCATCCACCACCTCCGTCCAAGAAAATCCCGGATCCACCACCCAGTCAACGGGAAATTGCAGCCTTAGAAGTC